>NC_085137.1:245133404-245433404 GCF_035046485.1 Aedes albopictus | reverse complement strand
TAACCTGAGGAACGGTTAACTAGAAAATAAGCTCATACCATATTAGAGACTATCGGTAGGGTTGCACAACCAGCGTTTGATGCTTCGCCGGAACTACGAAAGTAAATAAAATCAATGCAAGCGATAAATATGTGTAAGAAAACAAAATCTTGACATATTAAACTCACATACAAACAGACGTCTCACTATACTCACTACGTTCTTGTTTTTAACGGTCAATAAAATATAACCTAGAATGTGCAAAAAAAAACTTTATCGAAGACCGCAAAGTGATCTGTGAATGTATAAAAATTATATCTTAGCTTGTTAGTATCGTCTTGATATTGATCAGCTCCCAATGTTAGTGGAGGTACTCAAGCAGTCAACTGAGAAATCTGATATTATTCAGCTCTGCTTTTACGCTGAACACAACGTCGGAGTATGTGCCATCAATAAGTTTTAAGTCGATTCAATGATGGCTTTGATAAAATGCTTGCTTTTCTTAAAAAATATCAGGATTCAGGAACACTTTGACCTACGTCGATGGAAAGATCGTGAGAACATATACGACGAGAAAGGCACTATCACCTCAAGGGTGGATTAATTTGGTTTTTTTTTACGTAAACTTCGTCCATGGGAAAGTACGATACCACGAAACTAGATGTAAATTTAAAATCTGATTTTTTTTAACTCAGCCATTTAACGAACGATTTTCAAAATTTTCATATTAATCAATTGCAAAATTATTTCCCTTTCATGTCAAATATACAATACTTTATTTTCAATACCAAACCATTGTATCATTGTCGTTGTTCTGACTTTTGCTGCCAGAACAACGGAATTTGTTGGCCTGCTTACTCTCACAGAAAATTTGACGTTTGAGCGGTGCCGACACCGCTCAAACAGCAAATTTCGCGTGAAAGAAAGCAGGCCAGTATTAATTCGTGCAGTAATCCATAGGTTCCTTCTGAATTAAGATTGAGCAATCTACAAGACATACACACACTCTTAGAAAAAATCGTGTAACTTAAGTTCACTTGGATGCACATAAAAGGAGCTGACACAAATTTACGTCTTCTATCACAAATAAAGTCGAGCTAGCTATCGCTGGAGCCGAAGCGAAAGATAAATCATACACTGAGGATACTGTTCGTATGTTTTTCATAGTTTACATCTTATGAATGAGTTATTTTTATTTTTTTCGTCATTTCATAGTTCTCGTATGCTTTTCATACATTGAAAAGCGAAATCCATAATACTTATCGTATGAAAAATCTCATAAGAAGCTTCGTATGAAAATCATAAGATGTGTTATGAAACACCATTGCTAATAAACAAAAAAACCTTTTATTGGCTTCCAACCACATCAACTTCCGAAGCGTCGATGGGCGAATGAGTAAAGCACCCACTCGCCAACCTCCACGTTCCTGGTTCGATTCCAGGTTGCGATTTTTTTTAATTTGTGCAAAATCTATATAAAAATGAGTTTGAAGTCCCTTTGAGGCAACAAAACTCACGAACGGCTGAACCAATCGGGATGACTCTCACAGGGTTTGATTCGTATTCATTGTGGCTGTGTTTATAAGTAAAAAAAAAATACAAAAAAAATACGAAAATCAACTTCAAAGAAGAGCAATTGTGCAATTACTGAAATTGTTATGATTAAGACATAGTTTCAATTTTTATACGTTATCGGTATGATTTTCATACGTGAGTGTTATGAAATTTATACAGTAACGGTATGACAATAACATTTGGCGCTTTGAATCCAAAACCATAGTTCGTAACTATGATTTTCGCAAGAAATTCTTGTGGCAAAAAATCATAGTTGATTCGTATGATTTTCGGAGTTGCAGTATCCTCAGTGTATGTAAGTAAAATAATGAACTGCATTCGAACTCTGGTCGGTTGATTGAGCGGCACGTACTATACCTCTCGGCTGTATCACCGAGTTGTGAGACAAATTCATTCATTTATTTAGTATGTATTACATCAAATTCAAGATAAAACTGAATCAACAATATTTCTCCATAATACACGGTTCGTGGCTGCCGCTCTCCATCCTCGGTCGCGCCCGATGCTCGCTAAGTCACGTTCCACCTGATCCGCCCATCGTGCTCTCTGCGCTCCACGCCTTCTCGTACCAACCGGATCAGTTGCAAACACCAACTTTGCAGGGTTGTTGTCCATCGTTGCTTTAATCAGTCTTGTCAGCTTTACAGGTGTTGCTGCTGGCTGCACTGCTGCTAATTAGCTATTGATGGACCCTGTAGTGTTATAGATTGAGTAGAAAAAAAAATGTTTCAATTTAAAAATAATATATACGCCATAACAATAAGATATTACAAAAAGGTAAAAAAAGGTAGACAATAAACAACATAAAACTTGCACTCGATTCAGCTCAGTGTACCTGGATGCGAATTCATTCATGGCACAGCTCTTTCAGAATTTCGAACATCAGCTTCGACTTGCGAGTCGAGCACGAAGTACAGCATGACGAGTTCGAGAGCTTTCCCGCGGCGACGCTGAGCGACGATTACACAATGTGAAGGAAAAGGAGGGCTTGCGTTGAATGAAAAAATGCGAATGAATGAAGAAGAGGTCAAGCACGGCTGGTGGAAGTGCAGTCGTCAGTCAATGAACGATGTTTAGCGCGGACGGACGCAGGAAAGTGTTATGGACGGAATAGTTTGAAACGTGTGATGAATTGTGCAGGGACTGAGGTGGATGGAGTTTCCGGGTGTATTAGCGTGATTTTATTTGATTGGAAGTAGTAGTGAGCTTGTGAAAGGAGATTAATGGATTAAGAATTTGGCAATATTGTATGGTAGAATAAAGGTGTTTGTTGTTGAAAAGACGGAAGATGGCTGTATTTTATCTAGTCCGATAGTGTCCATATCATATTTTAATAAATTTAAATTAGATTTTAATGAAGATATTGGGTAGTGTTATTTAGGTGATTGTGAATGTTTCATTGGAAGAGTTGCAGTGGCTCCAATCGTGGGAAAGGTAAGTTTTTATAATGGTGATGTATTTGCTCTTGTGGATCGTTATTGGTCACAAATTGTATTTTTTGTTAAAAAAAAAACGGGACAGTACACTCCAGTATTGTACGGGATAAACGACTCCGACGAGAAGTTTTCCGGAAGAATTTTGCGATTTGGTCAGGTTTGATATCCGTTTACTACATGGCGCAGCTGGTAGTTATATGAACAATTTACTGTACGAATCAGGAGGTGTTAAAAAAAGAAAATCGAGTTAAGTAAAAAGAAATCGGCCATCTCGATGATAGAGTAGAGGGTGCAGCAATATACCTTTTTATGATACAAAGGCCAGAGCGAGCAGAACTCTGAGGCATATTTTTTTTCAGTGGTAAAATGCAATAAAAAAAAATATAATGAGCAGGAAAAGGGAAATCGAATCTCTTATCGATGAATCTGTGTAGCGTCTCTTTCAGAGTTAGGTCTCACAGAAAAAAAAGTGAAACAGAGTATCAAAATAGAGCAAGTCTCTCATCAAGAAATCTGTGTAGCGTCTCCTTCAGAGTTAGGTCTCACAGAACGAAAACAAGTGAGACGATCTCTAGCATAAGAGAAACTGGAGTAAGTGTGAATGCCAGATGTTCTGTGTAGCGTCTCCTTATGAGTTAGGTCTCACAGATGGAAGTGAATCAAAATAGTGCGAGTTTGTTATCGAGAATTCTGTGTAGCGTCTCCTCAAGAGTTAGGTCTCACAGAAATAAAAGAAAATTAACAAAGTAGAGTAAGTGGATGAGTTTTTCTGTGTAGCGTCAAAATATGAGAGTTCAAAAAAAGTAAAATATATACAGAAAAACGGAAAGTTCTTTCACTGGTGTCTCCATTAGCAGGAGGTTTAACAGAAGAATGGAAGAATATAATAGAAGTGTGTTGATCTCTTAGGGTGTATAAGACGTCTCAGTGAAATAAATGAGAATAATGAAAGGCAAAAAGTAAAAAAGAACAAGTATGACTCAAAAAAAAAAAAATTGTGTTGTGTTCGCAATCACCTTACGGATTGTTGATAATGTTAAAAACTTAAAAAATATATTTATCTTCTATAAATATAAAAATGCAGTGGCATACGTGGGACCGCACATAACTTGAGAACGAAACGTCAGATCTGGGTTGTCTTTGTTTTCACCCAAGAAAGGTTTACAAAAAAAATGAATGACTTAAGATTTTTTGGGATTTCACACGTACCCGTTTACGCAACGGGGACCTGTACATAGAACGTCAAACATGCAGTAGGCAAGACAAAGTTCGCTGGGTACAGCTAGTAGAAATGCATATGAAAATGCAGTGACATACGTGGTGTCACGCACAACTTGCAAACGGAAGCTCCGATTCGGGTCGTTCTAGTTTTGTTCTGTTAGTTTTCATCCAGGGAAGATTTAAGAGATAAAAAAAATAATTTAAAGTTTTGAAAAATGTCGTTTTTCAGGCATTTTGAACGGAGGCCTTAGACAAAGTGGAATTTGAAAAGTAAAAAAAAAAATAACACACAGTAGCAAGACAAAGTATTTATATAAAACATCAATGAGTCTAGGAAAGTGAATCATGTAAAGTGATCAGAAAAATCTGAATGCGATATCTGAAGTAATTTTACTTTAATATGATCGGATTACGGTGTTATTGAAGGTTTTAAAACAAATTTAAATTACCTATGGCAGATGTAGTTCCTAATTTTCAGATCTTGACGCTTAATGCACAATTGTGAAGTCTGGCAAACTTCTGCAATTGATGCATTACCATGATCATTAGTGAGTTGGTTGAGAAGGTAGATTTGAAGCTTGAGAATGAATTATTGAAGGTATTGTGGTTTTATGGTTGTTTCTACATTTATGATTTATGATTCATCTGTACTCGAGATGAATGAGTATCCAGCTGAATATCTCGTTAAAAAGTATAAAAATAAAACATCAGTACTCGCATCAGTACTAAGATGAGTTGGTAGTTTCTTATAGGTAGAACGTTCAAATTATGAGGTACGGAGGGACTTTGTTGACTATTTTCTTATATTGACGCTTGCTATACACAGCTAAAATTTGACAAGCTATACTATTGAAACTGTACTTAGATCAGTTCTTGTGAATGCTGGTAAGGAGAACATGTAGAGGAATTGTTCCATATGTCCAAGTTCATCCAAATTTATTTTGGATTATACATGAATCTAAATTAGTTTTCGTTTGAATTAGGGTTGACTTTCATACATAGTTGATCAAAGTTTGATTGAGATTCAATATGGATTGGAAATATTATGGATTTTTTTAAATTTAGATTGGATTTGTTTTAAATTGAGTTTTTTAACGGGTTTTGGAGCAGACAAACGTCTATGACGTGGAGTTTTCTTAGAATGTGCAGCATGAGAATTTTGAAATGCAATTCGATGCATCTTTATTGTGAAACTGTTCATCTTTGAGGAATAAGGTTTTGTGGAAAAAAATCGGCTATGATAAGTAGAAACTTAATAACTGACTCAGTTGTATGGACGATCTACTGAATTGTACGTCACCATGATTTTAAACTTTTGAATAATTGAATGATGAATTTCGAAATGTACAATTAAAGTTCGAATAAAGTTGATGAGTAGCAAAGATAGATGTTATATTTTTGGATCGAAACTATTATTTATATTGGAACAGACTTTCTATATGCATAGCACATCTGTGTTCAATTTGTAGCTTTCGTTTGGTTTTGTGAGTTTAATTTTTAAAACATAAGTGAAGGTTTAGTATAAATCATGATTGTGATTCAGTAATAACTCTTGTTAAAGCTACAGATTTAAAATATTAGTTTTGAAATATGGTAATACGATATTCATATTTTGAAATAAAACTCAAACTACAATGGAGAAAACTTAATGATTTTAACAGAAAAAATGATTAACTTTATGCCTGGTATCTTGTAGAGACTGAAGACTGCCGGATACGTGATACGTGAGGAAACACATGTCACAGAATTTGGATTTTATTCCGTTATTTTTTTTGGAGAGTGTGTTGTTAAACTTTATATATGTTAAACTTTAGCTTTATGATATTCAAATTTATTATTAGGTGGGGAAGTAGAACAGTTGCAAATTTTATTTAAAACTTGTTGCGATTATGTTGTATTTTTGATTTTATATAGACTTGACAAAACTATCTCATTCACGTAGATTAATGGAAGCTGGCCACATTCATTACTGAGATATGGAAGTTTTTAAGAGTTGATTTTACAATTAAAACCAGGCAATTGGGATGTATGTCTGAATTGACTTTTATGGTAATAGCGTTTTGTTTAATTTTATTAAGATGTAGAATGAAATTAACTGCTCAAAAGAGATACTATGTTACAATGGGATTACAGAATAGTGAAGCTTTGGGTTATAACGGGATGCGTAAAAGTTAAAACTATAGTTTAGTTAGTAAATACATATTTCTATCCATATAGATATGGTTCTGTATACTTTTATCTTTTTTAACAATCATCCACGCAGATTAATGGAAGCTGGCTACATTCAATATTGTGAGATGGATTGTTTTGATTAGTTGATATTGTAATGAAAAAACAATTTAAATTTGCTGAAGAAATTTCATAATTAAAAATTAGTTATTTTAAAGATATTATAGGAATGTTCCTTGATATCAGATTTAAGATGGATTATTTTTTGATTGGTTCATTAAATCGTAGACAAAGTTTAAGTACGAAGAAAAATATCGAACTAAAGGGATTACAATGGGATTTTGAGAAGTTAGAGTCATAGTGTAGTCAAATTTTGTTTGATATTAAGTTTCGAATTGAAGTAGTTTTTTTGCATTTTGTTACAGTAAAATGAATACCTATACTCAAATTAGTAGTATTTGCCAACATTCTTGCGCTTGACTGAAGATTCGATTGACGAACAACGGATAGTGAACTCAGACTATGACGAAATATTTCCCATTGGTTTGGAGAATTGTCAGAGTAATTGTTTACACATCTGAGTAGCAGTTTGAAATGCATTCATTTCTGATGTTTAGTGTACAGAATGAAATATATTTAAGTGTTCAAATATATATTTTTACTAAGATTTGTTAGGTATCAGAATAATGAACATGAACAGTTTCTGAAACTAATAATTCAACTTAGGAACTTTACCATAACTAACATTTTATCAAACTGGAAGAAAATGTTTGATTACGTTTGAGTTTTTGAAAAGGTGATTTAACGTATGTTGGGATTTTTTTTGTCGATATCGAATACCATTTGTTCGATATTTGTGACTATTACTTCGTACTATTTGTTTATGCGTTTGTTTCAATGTGAATTGTATGGAAATCGGAACTGGTAACGGAGAAAAGTTTTTATTAAACTTAAGCACACTATTTTGTTTTCTTATGAAGGCGTTTTTCTCTGAAAGCGGAGTAATCATTCAAACCATTAAACAGGTGAACAGGGTTTACTTAGATAGTGTTTGGAACAATAACCAGTTATTGTACGTGTTGTACAACGGAAAAATCCACTAGTCAATTTGTTAAGAATTTCATCGTTTTCGGAATTGAATTAACTTGTGGCGACAAGCAAAAGTCATTAGTATATAATAAAACTTTTGTATTAGTATACCTAAACACGCATTGTGAACTTTTATGTGTAAAGATGCATTTTATATTGTTTCATCAAGCAAAGCCAGGTTTGCAATCAATCTTTCCTATCATGATGAAATGGTTCTATCAAATAGTAATAGCAGTGTTAGTTTTTTATATGTGTATTTTTGCGTGTTTTTTTATTTGTATTAAAAAGGATTAGGAAATCACTGTACTTCAGTATTTTGCTTTAAAGGTAGCGTTTTTATTTATGAAAAGACAGATTTAATATGTCCTAGGTTGTCCTAATTTTTGTATGGAGAAATAATGTTGGCCAACTTTTATTTTTTTAACTTAGCATATCCAATAACAGCACATTTAAGTACGTTTCAGCTTTTAACTTCATATTTGATTTATTTATTGTATACAATATTTGTCCACATTTGTTCAGTTTTGATCCTGTGTAGGAAGGAGTATTTAGTATTTCAAATTACCTAAAGATATGAAGTATCCTTATTCCAGCGTATCCTTTGTCAAAAGTATATATCTATATATATATAAATGCAGTGGCATACGTGGGACCGCGCATAACTTGCGAACGGAAGGTCCGATTTTGATAGTCTTTGTTTTGTTCCGTTAGTTTTCACCCAAGGAAGGTTTATGGGGCAAAAAACATGAAAAAATTGAGTTTTTTGAAAATTTTCTTCCATTCACTTTGTGACCGGGGACTTGGGGATAGAAACTTGAAACGTCAAAAAAAACGCAGTAGGCAAGACAAAGTTTGCCGGGTACAGCTAGTATATATATAAAAATGCAGTGGCATACGTGAGACCGCGGATAACTTGCGAACGGAAGGTCCGATTTTGATAGTCTTTGTTTTGTTCTGTTAGTTTTCACCCAAGGAAGGTTTATGAGACCAAAAACATGGGAAAATTTAGAGTTTTTGAAAATCGGGTTTTCATAAATTTTGAACGTGGACTTGGGCGCTTGGCTAGGGACACGAAACGTCAAAAAAAACGTAGTAGGCAAGACAAAGTTTGATTTGAATGTTAGTATTACGTATCATTAGGGGTATTCACAAAACAGATTAAATTGGGTTTTTAAATTTAGAAAAATGTATTGATTTTTTGATTTTATACAAAAGAGCACCTTTTTCTGAACCACCATGATTTTTTTCAGATTTTTAGAACTTCATTTTGGTACCTAAAATCGCTTTTGAAGAGATTTTTCGAAATCACCTTTTGACAGCTGGCCAACTGCTTGACAGCTCCGCCCAGTACAAAATGCGTCGAGGGGTGATTCGACAAATCGCTCCCATACAAACTTCAAACTGATTTTTAAATAGGTTCCCGGGCACAAAAATTCATGAAAATTTGGATTTCGGCTCAGTTTTGCATGCAGATTCTGAATATGGAATTATCTCAACACCGCTAAAGAAGCCAATTGCTGTGTAAGCCATGATTTTCTGCTTATTTGAAATGTTTCATGATTTTGCGAATAAAATAATCGAAGATTGCCTTGATGATCGCGACGTTTAAACAGTTTAATCAGTTTACGCTGTTAAGTGAATCCCCCTATTATTCAAATTCAAAGCCACAATATGTATATACTTATCAGAATCGAACTGCGACAGGTGTAACGTAGGTAGTAGGGGTAAATCATTTTTTTGCATCGCTGCTCACAACGGATTTTAACTGAAAGCATAATATTCATAAGGTATTCAACGTATTTGGTAGGCATACTGATAGATGATAATCCTGTTACTTTGTATTACTTGCATTTGTAATGGTAGAATTAAATAATCGTAAAACAGATATAAGTATGTAGTATGCTGCTACTGGACGGAAAAAGTGTACGAACTAGCAACAAAAGAAATCTTTTGTTTATATTTCAGTAAAACTGCCAAGTTTGATCTCCATTTTGTTTTATTCGAAATTGTAAAATTTTAGAATTGTAACATAGTCTAGCGAATTTTGAGTTTCAATACACTGTTGTGATGCTTTCTAACCGAAAACCGCTAAGTGTAACGATTGTAAGATTGCAGTAATGCTATCGTAGATGGCTTTGGCTATATTGTGTTGACATTAAACGGTTACAATTTTCGCACAACATGCGATAACTGAAACGAAATACTGCTGAACTTATCGAATTATTGTCATCAATCTGATTTTTTTCTCATAATTTGTGCGAAATTTTAGAAAACTCAAGTGTGTTTAAATTCCAAAATCAAATTGTAATGGAAGTTTTGTATTTTATTTATCAAGTTGTTGTTGATGAAGTTATCTATATAAATAAAAATGGAATGGTGTTTGTATGTCACGAATAGGCTCGGGAACCGGTCAACAGATCGTCATGATTCTTTCACTGTTGCATTCCGCCAGGGCTCCGACGTGTTTGTACGAAAAAAATAATTAGAAAAAGTAACCGGGAAGGCAAGAAAAACGGGAAAATCTGAAAGTCCATTTTGAGGGGCATTTTTTTCATGGAACCGAATGTCAAAAAAAACAGTAGGCAAGCAGGACGACGTTTGCCGGGACTGCTAGTACCTTAAATAGAAGCTTAATGTTGCGGTTAAGTTAGAAGTGTCATTTTGATTTTGTATGCATGCGCTATGTAAGATTTATAATTATACGCGGATTTTGAATAGATTAAAATGACGATTTGGATAAGAGTTCCCATGTAAGCAGGCACGGAGTTAGGATTGTGGGTCACGATCAGATGTGGAGGCCATTTGGAGGTACAAATTGCGATGAGCAAAACATGTCTTTGTTTTCGAGCAGTACTTGAGCATTATGAAAGATAAATTTAATGAGTAGCAACCAAAAATGGTTTTGTGGGGGTCTTAAAAATGTGGGGGCCCGGGGCCCTGAACCCCTGCTAACTCCGGCCCTGTATGTAAGATATTGTTTTCACACACTTAGAAAAGTATGAATATTAGGAAAGGTCTTAGGAATTATAAACTTGCTTATACAATCTTGTATATTTTTTTGTAGTTTTAAATTGGATTTATTTTTATACTCAAGTTTAAGCTTTTGTTAATAAACGGAGTTTTTCAAGGCGTAACAGTTGAAGCATTGATTGAGCTCTAGGTGCAATTCATTCTTGTTAATCGTAAAACTCTTAAAAAAAATGCAAATACTTATATACAACTTCATGTTATAAAATTACATATTTAAAAAATAGAATGGAGAAGGGAGCGAATGTAGTGTTATAGATTGAGTAGAAAAAAAAATGTTTCAATTTAAAAATAATATATACGCCATAACAATAAGATATTACAAAAAGGTAAAAAAAAGGTAGACAATAAACAACATAAAACTTGCACTCGATTCAGCTCAGTGTACCTGGATGCGAATTCATTCATGGCACAGCTCTTTCAGAATTTCGAACATCAGCTTCGACTTGCGAGTCGAGCACGAAGTACAGCATGACGAGTTCGAGAGCTTTCCCGCGGCGACGCTGAGCGACGATTACACAATGTGAAGGAAAAGGAGGGCTTGCGTTGAATGAAAAAATGCGAATGAATGAAGAAGAGGTCAAGCACGGCTGGTGGAAGTGCAGTCGTCAGTCAATGAACGATGTTTAACGCGGACGGACGCAGGAAAGTGTTATGGACGGAATAGTTTGAAACGTGTGATGAATTGTGCAGGGACTGAGGTGGATGGAGTTTCCGGGTGTATTAGCGTGATTTTATTTGATTGGAAGTAGTAGTGAGCTTGTGAAAGGAGATTAATGGATTAAGAATTTGGCAATATTGTATGGTAGAATAAAGGTGTTTGTTGTTGAAAAGACGGAAGATGGCTGTATTTTATCTAGTCCGATAGTGTCCATATCATATTTTAATAAATTTAAATTAGATTTTAATGAAGATATTGGGTAGTGTTATTTAGGTGATTGTGAATGTTTCATTGGAAGAGTTGCAGTGGCTCCAATCGTGGGAAAGGTAAGTTTTTATAATGGTGATGTATTTGCTCTTGTGGATCGTTATTGGTCACAAATTGTATTTTTTGTTAAAAAAAAAACGGGACAGTACACTCCAGTATTGTACGGGATAAACGACTCCGACGAGAAGTTTTCCGGAAGAATTTTGCGATTTGGTCAGGTTTGATATCCGTTTACTACAGACCCCTCTAAGGAGCGATGGAGTCTGTCAAACAAGACAGGTGACAGCACCGACTGCTGATGCCGCTTTGAAGTCGATGAACAGGTGATGCGTTGGGACCTGGTATTTACAGCATTTCTGGAGGATTTGCCTACGGTAAAGATCTGGTCCGTTGTCGACCGGCTGTCGATGAAGCCGGCTTGATAACTTCCCACGAACTCATTCGTTCTAGGTGATAGACGACGGAAGATGATCTGGGATAGTACTTTGTAGGCAGTATTCAAAATAGTGATCGCCCTGAAGTTTTCACATTCCAAATGGTCGCCTTTCTTGTGAATGGGGCAGATCCTGACTATCAGCCGATGCAGACAGGTGGCCAACTTTTCTGGGCCTTCATCTTGATGAGTTCAGCTGCGATACCATCCTTACCAGCTGCTTTGTTGGTTTTGAGCTGGTGAATGGCATCCTTAACTTCCCTCAGCGTGGGAGTTGGTTCATTTTCGTCCTCCGCTGCACTGGCGTCGTCGTTCCTTCCGTTGCCGTGGGCTCCCGTGCCTACGTTCTCCACGCCGTTCAGGTGCTGATCGAAGTGCTGCTTCCACCTTTCGATTACCTCACGTCCGTCCGTCAAGAGGCCTCCGTCTTTATCCCTGCATATTTCGGCTCGCGGCACGAAGCCATTGCGGGATGCGTTGAGCTTCTGATAGAACTTCCGTGTTTCTTGGGAACGGCACAGCATTTCCATTTCTTCACACTCCGCTTCTTCCAGGCGGCGCTTTTTCTTCCGAAAGAGGCGGGTCTGCTGTTTCCGCTTCTGTTTATAACGTTCTACGTTCTGTCAAATTTCTTGCTGCAGCATTACCGCCCTCGCTGCATTCGTCTCCTCCAAAACCGTTCTGCACTCTTCGTCGAACCATTCGTTTCGTCGATTCCGTTCCACGTACTCGATGGTGCTCTCGGCTGCGTCGTTGATGGCTGCTTTCACTGTACTCCAGCAGTCCTCTAGAGGGGCCTCATCGAGCTCACCCTCGTCTGGCAACGCGGCTTCGAGATTCTACGCGTATGCTGAGACGACATCCGGTTGCTTCAGTCGCTATAGGTTGTACCGTGGCGGTCACCGGTACCGTACATTGTTGATGACGGAGAGTTTTGGGCGCAGTTTGACCATCACCAGATAGTGGTCGGAGTCGATGTTGGCGCCACGATAGGTCCTGACGTCGATAATGTCGGAGAAGTGCCGTCCGTCAATCAGAACGTGGTTGATTTGAGATTCCGTCTGCTGTGGTGATCTCCAGGTGTAACGATAAGGGAGGCTGTGTTGGAAAAGGTGCTATGTATGGCCATATTTTTGGAGGCGGCGAAATCAATGAGTCGTAGGCCGTTTTCATTCGTCTGCTGGTGGGCGCTGAACTTACCAATCTTCGGTCTGAATTCCTCCTCCTGGCCTACCTGAGCGTTCAAATCACCTATGATGATCTTGACGTCGTGGCTTGGGCAACGATCGTACTCGCGTTCGAGCTGCGCGTAAAATGCGTCCTTGTCATCATTAGAACATCCGGAGTGTGGGCTGTGCAGTGCATGTTTATTATGCTGAAGTAGAAGAATCGGCACTTGATCCTCAACCTGCATTCTTTCGTCGATCGGCCACCAACCGATCACGCGCCTCTGCATGTCGCCCATCACTATAAAAGCTGTTCCCAGCTCGCGTGTGTTGCCGCAGCTCTGGTAGATGGTATGATTACCTCTAAACCAGCGGTTTTCAGATCGTGCACCGCGGTGCACTTGGTGCACCATGAAGCTTTGCTAAGTGCACCGCGTGTCTACCAAATATGTTGCCTTCACAATAATGATTAGTGTGTGTTTTGTAATTAAACCACTCAAAATATATCTTTTAGTTCCGCAGAATATAGGAGGGCTGATTTAACCATCATAAAACCAAAATAAATTGATTTGGATTCTATCGTAGTATTAAGTATCTCACAAAAGCTTTGTTGCTAGTTCACTGGACCTTCAATGAAAGATACTATTTTTTTATAGATTTTAGAAAACTTCAAATAAATTCAGAGCAAAGCTGTCTTACGGTGAAACTGTAGGAAAGTTTCTGATAAGCCCATAGAAAAAATCACAGTTCTAGAGATCATTGAATATTTCAAAAAACCATGAGGAAAATTATTAATGAGTCGCGTCGGAAATTAATCAAGGTTAAAGTAAGGAGCTTATCTTCAAAAAGGCGAGATGGGATCTCTGAATCAATTCACAAGGAATTAACCAAGATAATCTCAGAGAACATGCTCATTATTTTCGATTTTTATCAAATATTCTTATAAGTTTGGCATGAATACTGAGGGAGATCTTCTAAAAATCTTACTAGTTCTTATAAATATCTTCAGAAATTATGAATAATAGTCTTAGGAGCTATGCAACAAATCTGTTATGTACAGAAGCAGAACTTTACCGAGTCTGTTACCAGGAGTCCTCCAAAAAACTTTAATTTTTTGGAAAGAATTTCACCAGGGATCTGCTGAGGATTTCGCTAAGAATTCTCAAAGACTTGTGGCTAAATTCCGGCGCACAATTTCTTCGAAGAAAATAAATTTTCTTCCATTGCTCACCAGCAAGAAGATGTTCTTTTCTTCTAAGACAAAGTGCGCCGGAATTCGCCTACTGGACTGGTAAAAAACACCAGCAGAAGAGTAAAGTTCGACAAGTAATAAATAAATAAATAAGTCATAGTCATGATCGGTGAAAGAAAATCTTTCAACGACATGTCTAGTGTATGTACCAGGAAGTGGCATCGATAAATACACAAGATTTTTGTTACAAACTAATAAAATCTTTCAGAAATTTTGAAAGAGTGCACCGCGCGACGATTCATTTCTAAAAAGTGCACCGCGAAGCAAAAGGTCTGAAAACCCCTGCTCTAAACGTTCGCACCATGGATCCTGTCCAACACACCTCCTGCATCGCTACGATGCCGAACCCGCGGTCCTTCAGTAGATCGGCGAATATGCGGGTGCTCCCAATGAAGTTGAGAGATCGGCAGTTCCACGTACCGAGTTTCCAATCGCAAGTCCTTTTTGTTCGCTGGGGTTGTTGCCGTTGGTCTCGGTTCGTATTATTCTGTTGCTGATATGGTTTTTTACGGCTGGCTCGTAGGGCCTGACACCAACCCCCTACTTTCCAGAGGACCATAGTGCACAGTTGAGCTTAGAGTCCTTCCCTGGCACTCGGACGTAGATCAGCCGCCCCTAATATGGGGATCAGACGCTGTTCTGAGCCGCTCCTCCTGGAGAACAGACGCTCAGGTTTACCGAAGCAAACCCCCCCCCCCTTCCCTGTCAGCCTACGACCAAAGTTCCCACCGGGGTTGGTTACCCGATCTTCCCTAAGGTTGCTCATAGTTTCCGGCCGGTACCGCGTGGAGGAGGGATAGGAGTTGCCGAGACAAATGATAAATGCAAAACTGTTTCTACCTATCTGGTCAGATAGGATTGTTGACATCTTGTGCAACCAACTGGAACTTACATGATGGATGTAAAATTGAGTTAATTTTGCCATTCAGTCCTGAAATGTTTACGTACGTTGATGGTTTACGTCACGTGTAAATTCCTATTTTTTAAGAGTACAAGCTGTATATTTTTATTAATTGGCATATAGTTCACAATACAAATGTGATCACTTTGAGTCACTTCATAAAACAATTCAAATAGTTCAAGCCTTGAATTGATGCAATTCTTTAATACTCACTGAAATAAATATTTCGTTAAAGATATTTTTAAAGTAAAAGGTTTGATGTGTATTTCTAAATAACCTTTTTATATCTATCTATATATATAAAAATGAATTTGAAGTCCCTTTGAGGCAACAAAAATCACGAACGGCTGAACCGATCAAGATGACTCTTGCATGGTTAGATTTGTATTCATGGTGGCTGTGTTTATATGTAAAAAAAGTTAGGAAAATGAACTAAAAATGTAAGAAAATAGACAAAATGAAGATTTTGTATGACCTGGGAAGGAAATCAACATGATTGAAATGAAACCAATCTAGAGTGCGGTGACGTTATGAGCTCTACAGTTGTCAAACCACCACAGCTTGGCAAGACAACGTTTGCCGGGACAGCTAGTATGTAAATAAAAAATGGAATGGTGTTTGTATGTCACGAATAGGCTCGGGAACGGGTCAACAGATCGGCATGATTCTTTCACTGTTGCATTCCGCCAGGGCTCCGACGTGTTCGTACGGAAAAATATTTAGGAAAAGTTACCGGGAAGGCTAGAAAAACGGGAAAATTTGAAAATCCATTTTGAGGGACATTTCTTCATGGAACCGGATGTCAAAAAAGCAGAGTAGGCAGGCAGTACGACGTTTGCCGGGACTGCTAGTTTATAATATTTGTTTTCTATATCTACCTAATAACAACAATTGTCACAATGTTCCGTAACAATGTAACGTGGACAAAATTGACAACGTTGTCTTTTGAAAATTTTATTATTAGGTGCACAGAAAAAAATATTCATGTAAAATTCAGCGAAAAATCATGTACATAAAGGGAATGCTAGAGTTAGTGCATATTTACATGAGATATCATGTAAAATTACGTTACGTTAGTGTAAATTTCTGCAAATAGTCACGTAACCGGTTGGAGTCCATGACGATTTACGTGATGGTTGGCGAAAATTTACACGATGGTAATGTTATTTTACATTACATCTCATGTAAAAGTGCACTAACTCTAGCATTCCCTTTATGTGCATGATTTCTCGCTGATTTTTAATTACATATTTTGTTTTGTTTGACTTCAGAACATTTCCAGTCAGTGCACACCGCAGACATAAAATGTTTGTTGGTAATATCGGGAACAAGCGTATTCTTTACAGTGACTGCAAGTTTCCAATTTTACAACCCCTCTACATTTATAACAACATGAATGCATCCTTTCATAATTTGATATGAATGTCGATGTTTTCCTTATAATGTCTTCATTATTTTTAGGGTCAATGTTTCGCTTTCTTATTAATTAGATTGCCACTAGTTCAGATAAATATTTAATCAATAAACTTCTGTTTTTTTATTCCGGTCTCCTGTATGAAACTCAACCTCAGGTTTTTCCTGTAAATAGTAAAAAAAGAGTGAATGTCAAGCTTAAATTAGTTCAGAGGTGTTTGTGTACTTCGGATGGGTTAGATCCTTTATGTGCCGATATTCGTTTCTCCGTAGTTTCCTTTATTGTTTCTGTAGTGAACAGTCGTGCTGAGTTTCAGAGGGGTTTTTTAAGGAGTTTCAGGGGGAAGGGGGGTTGTCAGATGCGTTTCAGGGGGTCCGAGGGAGTTCCTGTGGTTTCAGAGGCATTTCAAGAAGCTTCAGGGGATTTTCAATGGGTTTCAGAGATGCGTTTAACGGGATTCTGGAGGGTCTCCGGGGCGTTACAGAGAGTTTTGGGAGGGTCTCAGCGCAGGGATGGGAACACTCACTTGCAAAGGGTTACACTCACTTGCTGTTTTCTCAGCTCAGAAGCTTCCATTCGAGAAATGATGTATGGACGACTTTTGCCTTGTGGTTTTGTCTAAAAGTTTGCCGAATAAAGTAAGGGTCGCACACGCATACTAAAGTCGTGACAGAGCTGTAAAGGCGACTCTCCACGAGGTGAGTGTAATTTACATTCACCTCGTGGAGAGTTGCCTTCGCAGCTTCCTCACGACTTCGGTATGCGTGTGCGACCCCTACACTATTCGGCAAACTTTTAGACAAAACCACAAGGCAAATGTCGTCCATACATCGTTTCTTGATTGCACGCTTCTGAGCTGAGAAAACAGCAAGTGAATGTAACTCTTCGCAAGTGAGTGTTCCCATCCTTGGTCTCAGGGGGGCTTTAGTTTTTGAGAATACATTTTGTATCACTACTCTCAGGTGAGCTTCACATGCATTCCAAAGAAGTATACCCCATTATGCGTTAGGCGTTAAGAACGTTTGGCATAAGTACATAAGGCATAAAGTATGTTAAAGACATAGACATTTGGTATAACAGACATTATGCCCAATGAGGCCTTAAAATAACGGCAAATTATGCTTTTCATCCTTTATGCCAGACGTCCATTATACCTATCGTATCGTATTCTTGTCTATCGTAATTATGCCTAACGCCGCACACCCGTTTCAAAGCATTTCGTGAATGTTTCAGGAGAGATCCAAGACGTTTGAAACTGACTACGCTTGTAGATCCTATGGCAGATCTATACTCTAAGGAGTTCTTAGAGACATCTGAACCCACCACTCCGATCCGATGATTTATGCACAAGATTTTTTTAAAGAACTTTAAATACTGACAACCAGGGGCGTTTAATTTCGTTTCAATGATACACTTTCATGCAACATTTGAATGAGTCACTTTATCTGTTTGACACACTATTCGAGTCTTTCTTTTCGATTCGGAAAACGTTCTCATTCATCGTAGCACTCGGTAGTCTCTCTTCGGAGTGGCGTTGCTTGTGCTTCAGTCGGCAGAGCAGTAGTGTCTCACTCTTGCGCGTTAGTCTCTCAATGGTTACGGGCGCCGGTTAATTGGATTTAAGCGGTCGAACTTGTGTTCCTTTTTCATAAAACATAATGATCATTCTATTGGCGTGCACCACTATTTGAAAAATTGTTTTAAATAGTGTTTTTAGCACATTGAAATTTTTCAATGACCCACAATTGAAACGAAAATCCAAAGTGTTTCACTTCAATTTTCAAACACACTTGTTTCAATAGCAATAATGAACGAGCGTGTTGCAGTGTGAGTTATGAAGCATCGCAGCAGTCCCATCGCATGGGAAACGATTTGCTACAGCTTTCGCGCGTCATGTTTTCCTTTCGAAATTGCACGTCCCTGCTGACAACCCTTAGTAAGGTTTCGAACCCGTGTTATGAGTCTGGCCCAAATTATCGTCTCGTTAAGGTGAAACATCAAGAAATCCCATTACAATTTTTCATACAAACTTTAGAGGCACAAATCTGACAAACAAAGCATCGAACCAATCTGCACTTGTTTTTCCTGGCTTTGCTCACTTCCAAAAAGAGGCAGCTTTTACAAATCGAGAGCATTTGTTTACAAATTTTCAAGATTGGTGCTCTTGAAAACGTGAGTAGGAGACCAAGTCGGCCATTGTGGCAGCCATGTTTGTATTCTCTGAAGTTTCTCCTTAATAGACTCCTACTTCGTGAGCGCAGCGCACAGTGGGATCATTCTGAAAAAAGACGATCAAAACCTCTAAGAGCCGTTAGATGACATTTTAGCATATAGGTGTCTTTGGAAGATATGTTCAGAAAAATCTTCTCTATTTTTATGTATATTCACTGTATGGTAAAACTGTACGGTGAACCCGAGCAAAAAAATATTTTTTCAAAATATTTTTTTAGAGGGTAGATGTCTTCAGCAAAGTTGTAGAATAAGTAATTTCAAGTAACTTTGCTGAAGACACCATATAGTTTGGACTTCATTTTTAGGGAGAAAATATGAAAGTTTTAAAAAACAACCTTAATATCAGTTTTTTGAACTTTTCCATGATTGTATCGTAAAATTTCAACGTGATATGTTCTACAAGTTTGTAGGTACTACTGGAATACATTATCTTGCCGAAGACACCAACTCTGTAAAGTAGAAAATTGCTCCAGTAAACCATTTTTTTTGAAAATTTTTCACTATTTTCACTATTGAATATTTTTTGTATAGGCACTTTTTGGCAGCCGTGCTATCAAAATTTCACTGCTTCATCATGTCCAGAATAGACCAAAAGTGACTTAACAATCGGGTCTGATAAGGAACTTTGATTTCTGATGCTATTTTAATAGTCATTTTTCAAAAAAAATATTCACTAATTTCATACAAATCATTTAATACAAACTGAAAACTCACGAAAACTTTTCGACATTAATATTTGGTAATCAAAATAGTATTCTTGTTGAAATAGTCTACATTTCTAACACTGTGGTTGACTTTACATTGAATACCCGAAAAAAATATCGCTTTTTAAATGTTTAGATGAGTTAAAAACTCACTATTGAATATTTTTTGAGTAGGCTATTTTTGGCAGCCGTGATGTCAAAATTTCTATGGTTCATTATGTCCAGAATAGACCAAAATTGACTTAACAATCGGGTCTGTTGAGGCACTTTGATATCTGAAGCTATTTGATTAGTAATTTTCAAAGAAAATATTCACAAATCTCATACAACCTTTTGATATTATTTTTAGCTCACCCGAGTAGTAATTCTGAATAAAAAAAAAAACAAGTTAAATAAATGTAGACTATTTCAACTATTAGTGTCATTTATTTTGAACTACAAATTTTGAAAGAGGGAAAAGCCTCTTTGAGTGATTTCCTAATCTACGAAATCTTTTTCAAAAAGGCACAAAACCTTTTTATCTTTTCAAAAAATCGTTATAATATAAACTTAAAACTAAAGGCTCCTCCGGAAAAGTATCCATAATCGAGCCGTGATCTTGATGCGGATTTGTCAAGAGATGAATCAAGGTAATATGTCTACGACGAAGGAATTTTGAAAATCATGGACAGGAATCGACCCAACGGACGCAGTTCTTGAAAACCGCAAAAAATAAATTTTGAAGAGTATCAAGCAGCATAACCAATTTCAATAAAATATCTGTGAAGAATTTTTATCATGGCGTAAGATTTACAACCTAGAATATCTCTAACAGATACTGGCTGTTTCAATGTGATGCAATGTTTCACTCGTTTTATTTATTATTCTATTTTCAACACAAAACTTGTAGAAGCAATCATTATATTTTCGCCTTTTTAGTTTTTTAACCGAAATTATAATGTTAACATAGCAAATGAACAGAAATGTTATCATTATTCTAGTTAATTGAATAATGTTTGTATTTTAATATAAACAAATGCATTGGGAATTACAATAAAAAATTAGATAAAAAACACAGTTTTTAAATAGTGTTAAAAATCCATCTAAAAATTAGAAGCGATATTTTTTGTCGTGTATTCAATGCAAAGTCAACCACAGTGTTAGAAATGTAGACTATTTCAACAAGAATACTATTTGGATTAACAAACATTAATGTCGAAAAGTTTTCGTGAGTTTTCAGTTTGTATTAAATGATTTGTATGAAATTTGTGAATATTTTCTTTGAAAAATGACTATTAAAATAGCATCAGAAATCAAAGTGCCTTATCAAACCCGATTGTTAAGTCATTCTTGGTCTATTCTGGACATGATAAAGCATTGAAATCTTGATAGCACGGCTGCCAAAAAGTGCCTATTCCAAAAATATTCAATAGTGAAAATAGTGAAAAATTTTCAAAAAAAAATGGTTTACTGGAGCAATTTTCAATTTCACAGAGTTGGTGTCTTCGGCAAGATAGTGTATTCCAGTAGTATCTATAAACATGTAGAACATATCACGTTGAAATTTTACAATATAATCATGGAAAAGTTCAAAAAACTGATTTTGAGGTTGTTTTTCAAAACTTTCATATTTTCTCCCAAAAAATGAAGTCCAAGCTATATGGTGTCTTCAGCAAAGATACTTGAAATTACTTGTTCTACAACTTTGCTGAAGACATCTACCCTCTAAAAAATTATTTTGAAAAAATATTTTTTTGCTCGGGTTCACCCTACAGTTTTACCATACAGTGAATATGTATAAAAATAGAGAAGATTTTTCTGAACACATCTTCCAAAGACACCTATATGCTAAAATGTCATCTAACGGCTCTTAGAGGTTTTGATCGTCTTTTTTCAGAATGATCCCACTGTGCAGCGTGGGCATGAGCGCTGACCAGAAAACCTACTCCACACAGTAACGAATAGCGTGTTTGCCCCGTAGAACGTGTTACGATAGGCGAGGATAGGATACCTTTAAGGTGGTTGAGGAGTCTGTCTCTTAAAGCTTCATGCATTCAACAATGTTTTATATTGCATTGTTTCCGTTTTACGGAGACAATATAAGAAATCGTGTTCAATTACCAATAAGTTATGAATAATAATACTATACAGCAACCCCAAGAAGCTAGTCATGCGGTAGATCTGCGATTATGGATTGCAAGATTAATGGAGTCATAAAATATTCAGATATGCAAATTCAATCGACTCACTTCACACTTTGCCATACTGCCAGCTCCAGTTGCAATAGATGATGTAGATCCGAACGATACATCAAACATACACTGGGGCACGAAGGGGCACGACTATCAACAAGAAAATTGTATCGACCCAATGGAAGAGAACGAAACATAATAAAAGTCTTTTCCGTTCACTTAGCGCCAAGTCGGTTGGCAACGGAAAATTCTTGGCAGTCTGGATGGCGGACGGAGCGCGGTGACATGACGGCGGGTGCTATGCATAGCAGATGGATCCATATTCCCATTTGGCAAGCTCTGGAAGAGTCAGTCGTAGCGTGGCACGCACACATGTGACTTTTCCTTCGACGCGCGGTTCATGCTGCTGAAAGCAAATTGAATCTTCTTCACCATTCGATCATAGAGATGCGGACAGGATGCCGCAGTCAGTCGTTGTTGGCAGCAGAAGAGTCGTACAAAAATAAGCAGGGAAATAAAGTGACAGATTATGAAAGGATCAATCTGTTATTGTGAAACTGGCGACATATGTGAATGTGCCACCCGGAATCGGATCTAAAGAGCGAATCGGAAGGCGGACGACGTGGAAGCTGGTTTTATGTTCGGAAAAGCATGAATAAAAACTGCCTTTGATGGCAGCGCTCACGGCCTACGTATGCTTGGAGTTTTTTGGCTTTCCAATTTATTTCATTTCCTTGATTATTCTTATTGGTATGGGCCCGAGAGAATCGTAATCTTAAGTAGGTACAATGCCTAATGAATACTCAAGACGTCTGTTCAAGTTTTTTTTTGTCTTGCTACATTAAGAGTTACGAGATTTGGTGACTGACATGACATTTTATTAGAATAGCTTTAATCAAAAACACGCTTTAAGCCAACTACATAGCCAGCGCGTTCACCCATGAATCCAGCCTGATATTGCTTTCTTGCAATCGGTGATAGACGGCGGCATAAGATTTGAGAAAGTTTCTTGACGGGCAGCGCTCAGCAGAATGATCACGCGATAGTTTCCGCAATCCAACTTGTCGCCCTTTTTGTATATAGGTCTCACGATAACTTCCAATCATTTCTCCGGTAATACTTCCTCCTTCCAAATCTTGGTAATGACCCAGTGTCGTGTTCTCACCAGTACTCCTTTTTTGGTCACGGATAAGACGAGGAAAATAACCATCAACTTCTTAAAGAGTTATTGAATGATAAGGTAACAAATTTTTCAGTTATACTTAACGTTTCCTAAAACAATGTGTTTAGCTACTGTAAGAGAGACCTTCAAACTTTCGTTGCCATAGTAGTATCACATATGTAATGGACATTCAAATAAATGTTCCTAGTTCTAAAGTAATCGCTAAACCTGATTTTGTCATCAAAATATGGATTAAAATCAACAAACATGCAGAAAAATATTTTTTTCGAAAATAATTAAACATTTTCCAATAACATTGACTACTTTTAGGCGTTTTCGTGAGGCAAACCAAGTTCAATCAAAAGTTTAAACTTGAATAATCAAACAGTTAGTAAGCTTGTAAGAGTGTCTCGAAGCTTTTCACATTCTAGGATCTCAAATTCAATAAAAAAAAAAAAATAGTTTAGCTCTTACAAAGCCAGTGAAATGGCTTTGTTCAATTTCACTCTGAAAGCAACATTTTAGATTTTTTATTTCAAATACATACAGTGATGGCTTACTGGTGATGGCTAGAACACGCAGCAAAGTGATCGAGCTACATATTTTACTAAGGATGGACATAATCGACCAATTAAGCAAGCTTCCAAATCTGAGACAAGTTCTATTAAGATTTCTTCATCACCTTAGCTTCCAAGCCTTCGAACAGTCGAAGTAAAAAGAAAATAAAAAAAATGCTTCTATTGCTATGCTACAAGGCAAAAGCAAAATGTCGGAAAACAGATTAAAGAAGAACAGCGATATGACATCACAGACAAAGCAAACAAGGATTATAGAGTTTATTGAGAAACTGGATAAGAACTTTGATGTAACATTTTCCAAGATTACTGTAGAATGTCATTTTTTTTTCTTGAAGACTAACGCAATGAACGAAAGGTATACATTTTCGGCAATTAAATGTTCCAGTCACAAACCATCCAAGTTTTCTGAGTAGATAGAAGAATTTACAGACAAATCTTTCATAATATTTTGTTTGTTTAATTTGCGTTACGTGCAATGAGCCGGATAAAGACTACGAGATACGGAGATCCGAGAGATGCGTGTAACCGAAAAAGTACAAGAGAACCAAGATCAAAACTCGGTCCATAACTTTTCATATGAACAAGAATAACATTTTCATTTTAGGGTAGCTTTTATAGTGGAACAAATCCCAAAAACCAATCACATATTGAAATCATAGGAGCATCAACATGATGGAAGAAGCTGTTGTGGAGCACATCAGATTGAGTTTTAATTTAAAACGTGGATTTTTTTACACATTAAAGTGAGTTTGTGGAGTACCTAATTGGAATACATCTAACAATTGGGAATTTGACTAAAACTTATCGAAAATGTAGGATGTGCCACTAAAACCCCTGAAAAGCAGAGGTATACATTTCACAATCTTATACAATATGCATGTTACAATCATTGTACTAATAGTTGTAAGAAATTTGAAAGTTTCATTGCAAGAAGCATAAAGCAGCCTATCTTTAATCTTTCATCTAGAACGCTACCAAACTCAGTTTACAGAAATCAAACACTTGCCACTGGGGCTGCCTTCATTGCACTCTATTCCAACTCCGGGAGATTTCCCGGAAGATGTGTAAACTTGAACAAATGGAATAGGAGTGCCCACTAACAAAACAGCTGCTACTATACAGTACAATTCGTAATACTGACAAATCCACAAACCAGCAGCGCTTTGAAGGCCGTTATGCGACATCATTACAGCTATAGAGGCTTTAAAACAGAAGCTGTTGGTATACCAACACGGCTTGTCGGATGTAAACATTATATTGTCAAAACAAACTTTTAGCGGGTTATATAGCTACTACACAATTACTTTACAGCTATCCATCTCTGTACTGTGAAATTTTTTGGGTTGCTTTTATTGCCCTTTAATCCAACTCCGGAAGATGTGCAAATCGAATAAGAGTCCCAACCAATAATACAGCTACTTTTATACAGTACGTTTCGTGATGTTGCCAAATTCACAAAACAGCAGCGCTTCGTAGCTGTTTAAAGAACACTCCTTCAGCTAGAAGCTGTGACGATGAACCTGTTGGCGCAAACACACAGCTTGTTCAATGTAAACATCATTGCATTTGACGTTTCACAAGCTTTTGCAGCAAGATGAAGTTGGGTAAGATTTCTTGTGGCACAATTATGAAGCCTTGTCTGGAGTAAAACAAAATGGGCTCTTTTCTATGCTATTTATATATAACAGTGTGGCAGCGAGGACATCATCGGGACCAGTGAATATGGAGATCGGGAGTTCGATTCCAAATAGCGGCAAGTACTATTAGTACTTGCAGTAGTATTCAATTTTAAAAGCGATAATTCCAGTTCCACATGTATTGCGTCACGGTATACATAACCTAATTATATTTAATCGACCAATTTAGAGATTCCGCATAACTATTATTTAACAACTGTAAAAAGGCTGAAAAAACACCTTCTCAAAATGTTATTCGATTAGTGGTTACATAAGAGCCGAGAAAAGAGCTGTTACTTGGTGACATAGAAGCTGCTCGCACAGCATATACATGTGGATTAAGTTCGCCAGATTCATTGGTATAGGGCTTGCATAGAAGCTTCCGCCCATATGTACAACACAATAACTCAGCATCAAGCCGTATTGAGGACGCTTTGTTGACGTTTACATTCACAATAAATGTTAGTTATGTAATTGGATTGTTGAGGTCCACTATTGGTCAAGTCGTATTCTCTTACCATGTTAAATCGGGGACAAAAGTGGACCCCCTTAGTAGATTTAATCAATAGTGGACTCCCTGACTTGTTTACATTTACAAAATTGTTCAGAATTATCGCTTTTTGACGTAATTTCACCACTTGGAACTACTGTCTAGGAACATGATTTAGATTTGAGTAGGAAACTTAGGGAAAAAATAAGAGGGGTCCACTATAGGTTAAGGGTCCACTATTGGATAAAATACCCTAGTTTGGTATCATACTGGAAAACCGAAATCATTTATTCTTTGTCACATTTCGAAACGAGCTGTGTTTAACGCTGACTTCAAATGTCGCAAGCATAAAGCACAACTTTTGCTCTCAATCTGCTACTTCAGTATTTAACCCGAGTGCAATCTGCAAGCAGAACTAATTTCAACAACATCATCCGGTGCTTAGCCTGTAGATTACAATGCAAATAATTCTCTCGGGAGGTAGGTACCTGCGCTGCTGCTGGCTACTACATGCAAGCGACTCGAACCGAATAACGCCGGTGATGGAATCTGTTCGGAATGTCCTCAAGTTTTGACTCAATTAAAACTTTGCTTTTAATTAAGCCAGTGCAATGTGGTAGTGGTAGTATCCTGTTAGCACCAGCAAGCACCTGTCTTCCACGGGTTCGTGAATAGATCCTGCCAATGCAATGCAGTCACCTCCCAGCAGACAAGGAGCCATGAAGAAACCGTTGTGTCATTACGAAGATAGAGACGGGTATAGTGCAATAAAAGCGGAGCCAACACCTTGTACAAGCTGGAGAAAAACTTTTGCATCGTTAGTTGCTTTGAACTGAACTTTGAAGAGAACTTCCATAATTTGGGATTTTATCAGGTTGAATCAGTGACCTGGCTGGATGTTGTTGTGATTATTATCAAAAATCGACAGAAACTGCTCATTCAGAATCATTGAGGCCAGTACGAAAAACCACATGAGCTGCCATTTTAGGTGTTCCTGTCTGCAATTTCACCAATGATGGAGAGATAAGTGAGTCAGAATGTTTTGAAATTTGAATTATAACTACTGTATTCTGGGGGTAGTTGATCAGCGGGGTGAAGTTGACCACTATGAGATGCACGTCTTTCAACGGCTGAGGACGCTACAATTCTTTTTCAGTGGAAGTACTATTGACGTAAATCATTCATCATTCATCGATTGATTTGAATTTTTGTATAGACTTAGATACTGTACGTGTTCAACTCTATACACAAATTCAAATCAATCGGTTTGAAATTGACTTAGTTATAACGGCAAGTGCCCAAAATAGGCACACCTGCACAAATGGTACAATACCCTATTTGAGTTAAAATTTATGTTAACATATTGAAAAATAAGACAGTTTTGAGAAAGTAAGATTTTTTTAAGAAATTGTCTAATTTTAGGCGTTTAATGTGGATTATTCTGTTACTAACTAAACTTTATTTTAATTTTAAGATACAAAATACTCTAGTTTTAAGAATTATAAAAAAGTTGTTCAGACTCAGCATCTTCAAATTAAGTTTGTTCATCTTCTTCTTCTTTTATGGCTCGACGTCCCAACTGGGACTTGGCCTGCCTCGCTTCAACTTAGTGTTCTTTGAGCACTTCCACAGTTATTAATTGAAGGGCTTTCTTTGCCTGCCATTGCATGAATTTGTATATTGTGAGGCAAGTACAATGATACACTATGCCCAGGGAGTCGAGAAAGTTTTTCCGACTGGAACGGGAATCGAACCCGCCGTCTCCGGATTGGCGATCCTTAGCCTTAACCACTAGGCTAACTGGAGACCCGTAAGTTTGTTCAATAATTCCCCAATCTTAGAATATTATGTTGATCAACTTCACCCCGGATTGAAAGTTTTCAAATTTGTCCATTTGAGTATCTTTCACAAAATGTAGCAGTTTATTGAAAATATTTCGTTTACGGGACTTGAAACAGGTCATATGCGTTGTACCTGATTTTATTCAAAAGAATAGAGGAAAAGTGATAAACTTTCTCCCAGATTACGGTTCTACAAATTATTTCGACAAAGTTTTGTTGGCACTTCCGTAGTTCGAGGTGACAAAGTGTACTGGAAGGCCACGTTCTTCCACTTTGACGATAAAGGTAGCGAGCCATTTGGGCAGTAGCCCGTATTTTGGACACTTTTCGCTACAACTCAGTCAATTCCAAACCGATTGACTTGAAATTTTGTGCACGGCTAGATACTATACGTAGCTCACTCTCACCGTGACAATTGGTTCGAAATAGGCTGAGCTATAGCAGAAAGGTGTTCAAAATTGGAGCCCTGCCGAAATGGTTCCACTTCCCTATATCAATGACAGTAGGTTTGAGGCATCCTTCTAGAATTGAGGCTACTGTCGGAAGGCTACTGTCTGTTTCCATCTCTGAGAGACTCCACCAAGCATTAAAACCTTTCGTAGCAAGAGCTTGTGAAGACGGTAAAGTAGCACATCCATACCTCTTTTTATTGTTGGGATACAGTTATTTTACCTCGTCAGTGTTCATTTCATCCAATAGTAAGCCGCAGTCTTTTGAATTCTCAGATAAAGCAAACATTTTGCTTTCAAGCAATCGTAACATTTCTTCAAGAATCCCCTTGGTTCTAACGTGGTAAACGTGGATTTATTATTATATTTAGCAATATTATGCATTTATATTACCTGTATCTAATGGAACATCTTGATTATGCTCAAGAAGTGTTCGAGTCGAGGGAAGATGCTGATGGCATTTTCGAAGAAAATTGAAGCCTTTTCCACAAGCGAATCTAGTCTGCAAGCCTCTGAGCAATGTGAGGGTCGCCTTTCCAGTCAAGTTGAATTATATGACCAAGTTTCAGGCAATTTGGCCGAGGAACAAATTTACCTGCCACCCTTAGGTAAATTGAAAGCCATTGTATTCATCATATAGACAAATTTTACCTTTATTTACAGGTCAAATTTATTCATTAAATAGGTAGTGCTGAACCCCAAATATGAGTATATCGACTAACTATTTATAGGTAAACTGATCTTAGCAATTATGTATGCTTCTAAAAATCCTCTGCGCGATGCTTCTAAACGGTGCGGGCTCTATAACCACTTCGTTAGCTAGGTTCAATAGCTAACTTTCAGGTTGCACGCCATCAAGCAGCTGAAACTGCACCGCGCACGTCCTATATACGACGAGCGAGGTTTTTTGGTAGTGTTGCACTTTTTACAAACGGCGCGCATCCTGTAGGGTTAATCCTTATACATCACCTCTGCTTTATCCTCAGTGCAGTACAAGTGCTACCGCGCCAAAACTTGAGCGCTCAATTCTTTATCCAGATTACCGAGATATGTCCCAGAGAAGCCGTTCATACGTATAATTTTCAAGATTTTTAACCACCTCCCACTTTTTAAATTGCCTATTTCTGCATTTCCGAATCAGCATTTTCAATGAACTTAGCGATTACCGAATAATTAATAATAACGACTGACGAGAAACTCTCCGCCAAACAGTCTCCACGGGTTTTAAATTTTGAAGTTCCAGATCAGTGTCAACTGTGCGTCCGCGTGAATCCAAGTGACTCCCGTAGTCATGTGGAAGCACGACGCCAGATAACTGACGAAGCCATCGGCGTTCAACTGGAATGAATGCACTTTTGCCAGATGCATTTGTGCAGATGAACAAGCAATCCAGTTGTTCAACCAAAAATTATGAATAGCTATTTCAATTTTCTTCTGAAACTGTGGATTCTTATCTGGTCCTCCATCGACGGACAAAATGAGAACCGGTTTGGGATCTTCACTTGAGGTTTCCAAACAGGTATTGAAATCGCTTAATTTAAAGAGATGGTTTAAATCTCTAGGATGGCTGTATGCAATTGATTTGCTGTTTCCCCAATATAGCGACGTGTGTTGGCTCAGGACAGAACACAGCAGACCTGTCACCGAAGGCATCCTCTTTAATAGCAATCGTAGACGGATGGAATCAACTTGTGTCTGTTCGTCACAGCCCAGTCATGGTCGAACAACCGGACGCAATATTCCATGTGTGGTGCAGATCCTTTCCAGGCTTCGCTAGTTTTACTGGGGCTGTTTCATCCCGATCAAGTTCGGTGCAGCCATACTGGACCCTTTGTCGTGAGCGGCACACGAAATCGTGGGATTTTCCGGTTGGTCGCGCATTCGAGGACGAGAGCAAGCGTGAAGGGAGACAGACATAGCTGAAGAAGTGCCGCGAGTGAGGTAGAAGCAACCGTGCGACAGCCAGAGAGTGTGAACCCGTCGTTGCGAATGTCCATGCACAAACGGCGGGCGTGAGAAGCGGCAACCTGGTTCGGTGCGAAGGACCGGTTGGTGGTGAGGTGACCATGATACTCCAGAACAGCACACGGCAATAAGGCATCTGCCAGCACTACTGTTTCAGGGTACTCCTGTGCACCAATTCCGACGGTGCTACTATTATGATGTTAAAATTTTATTAAATGCTGCAGATGGTTGTGCAGATAAGTCCGACGATTCGAATCTATTCAACTGTGTTTATCACTGAATTTTCGTACCAATCGACGACACAGATACTCGGATTTCGCTCCGCCGAAGTTGGAACGCGCGTTTTGTATTTATAGGCTGGAGAAGGAATACAATTACATAATCCAAATTTTTGGCTAACTGAAACGTACCGTAATTTCTTTAGAAGTACGACGACAACAACTGCAACAAACGAATGTAGAACACGGAGCGGAAAAGTTACGGTACTCATTTCTGGTCAAATTCTAGGTATATCAAACTAAAATAAGTATGAATCTTCTCGTACGCAAGGCAACGCGTTCGCATGCTTGTGGGATGAGCCATTTTACGAGACCTTTCGGATCAGCTGATCGCCTTTTCATGAATAAAAATTTGACAGGAGGGCGCGTCGTAGCTACTTCCTTACTTACTTTCAGTCCTGGGAACCCACGGTGGTGCAAAGGGCCGGATTGAAAGATTTCCATCCTGGGCGATTGACCTGTGGCCGGGTCAAATTTCTGTCCACTTGCTTGATTTCGTTGATGAGGCTGCACCGCCATGAACCTCTGGGTCTGCCTCTGCTGTGATGTCCTACTGGGTTCCAATCTAACGCTTGCTTGCAGATTTCGTTTCCGCCCCTGTGTAGAGTGTGGCCGACCCACCTCCACTTTCGCTCCCGAATTTCTGTCGCTATCGGCTTTTGATGATATCGACGATGGAGCTCTACGTTGGAGATCCAATTGTGAGGCCACCATGCACGAATTATATACCGCAGGCATCTATTGATGAAGACCTGCAGCCTCTGAATGTTCTCCACCTGATACACACTAGGTTTCACTGGTGTATAGCAGCACAGATTTCACGTTCGAGTTGAAAATTCAGATTTTGGTGCGTCGACTAATCTGGGTGTTTTTCCACACATTTCTCAAACTCGCAAAAGCAGCCCTTGCCTTCTTGATCCGTGCACCTATATCGATCTTGGTGCTGCCATCGGCCGCCATTTGGCTACCAAAATATTGGAAGCTTTCAATATTTGAGTCGTAGCCGGTGAGTGTTATTTAACCCTCAAAGCCCCAGGACAAACTTTTTATTTTTAATCGGTTGATACCGGTACTCAAGAACTATAAAATATAAAAATAAACGGTTTTCTCTATGATCGATGGGAAAAGTTGTACTTCATGCAAGGGTAATTGTCAAACCGGAAGGCCATACTTGAACCCGATTTTGCACCGGAAATAAGTGTTCCCTGGTTCAATGTTTTGGTGATTCATCTATGAATCTGGCATTTTAAAATAATTCTGAACTCTTTGAAAACTTGATATGATGGGCCAACGCAAGAACACAATGCTGAGGTTGTTTTCTAGCATGAGTTGCATGTGAAACTTGGTCCCAGATGTGTACTTCCGGTGGGACTCAGGGTACACTGCTCTCTAAGATCCATGATCAGTTTGGATCTGAAAAGATTATTTCAGAAGTTTAGTGTCTATGAAGAATTTGTTCGGTATATTAGAGTCCTTCTTTTAAAAGTATCACTCATGTGATTAACCCATCTAGAATTCAAACATGGGTCATACTTTAAGCCAACGAATAATTATAAGACCATACTTTTAGGCGTTTATAGGTTTCTGTCCCAATTTACAAAATTGACTCCACTTTGGAAAAACACGTTTCGGTAAGAAATTGAAGGCCAGATTTAGATTCCAATTTAATAGATCCAAGAATGAACAGCTATTTATTGAAAAAGTATCCAATAGGCCGCTGTAGAACATATCGCCACAACATTGCACCAGGGAACACTTATTTCCGTTGCCAAATAAGGTTGCCACAACCTTAGCTGCGCACTAAGGGGATTCATTCGAAAATTGACTTTATTCAATTTGAGATTTAGGTTCGGTATTTGCAAGTAGACCACTTGGACCAGTAAACCCTAGAATATTAGTTTACTAATCCCTATACTTATCGAGATATTGGCAGCAGAATGAGACCATTGGCAATTTTTGGTAAAATGAATGAATTGTTCATCTTCGCATATCTTCGGCTAAAATAGAAAATGTTCAACTTTTATAGTAGTTTCTTAAAGCTTACTTATAAACCTTTCGAATGACATATCAGACTTAGAAAGATTGATTGTTAAACTAATAAATAATGCCACTTTAAAATAAACAAATTTTCCCCATACAAACCGTTCCATACAAAAAAAGTTTCGCAAAGTTTCGCTTCGGGACTAAAGCATTGTCCAGTTAGAATCCGGACGCAGATAATCACTTATATCTCAGAGGTGGCATAACAAACAGAAAAGGTGAAGCCCTCAAAACAAAGATAATTTACTGTAGTTTCATGGAAAAATATCATTAAAATTATTTATTTTAATTTTTAATACATTTCCTCATTTTTTCCGTGATTACTTCCTTACAAATCTGCACAATGGTAGTAAATTTTAACATCAACCCCTTCCGCGGATTTGTTTAACAATCAGGTCATCCCCGCAGTGTCCTGAGACCCTCTACCAATCTGATTAGGATTCCAAAGAAACTTTGCCAAATATTTCTCTTCTTGCGAAATTAAGGGCTATTCAGTGAATTCCAAAGAAGCCAAATTTGAGTGTTTTTTCATTAATAAACACTATCCAACAGTGATGACACCACTGCACATCTCAGGCTGTCGTGATAGTTCACCAAATTAGCTCAAACCTCTACAGATCCCTTGTGTGCATTTTTGAAAAGCATCACGCGATTCTTGAGATTATCATCTTTGTACACATTTGGTGTCAAAATCGTGATGTGAGAAAACGATGTCCAGAGCTCGAACTTCCTGGCAAATCTTGGAATTCCAAGCAGATTTATCCATGAACATAAACTTCAATCTTCCTTGGGCACTTCCTCATGGCATGATTAACAACATCTGTGCACATCACACATAATGGTTATGGAGACATTAACATTTTTCGCGACTGTCGTACCTGACCACGCTTAATTTTCAGCGTGTTTGTGCAAGCTTTTTTCCTTCACTTGTCTTCAATCTGAAATAACTTTTCACTCATAGCAAGAAAATCGATGAAATTTTCATCATCAATAGAGGACTTGTTTATGATCAGAGTGCTGAAAAAAATATGATTATGATCATTGAGAGCGTCACAATAAATTATCATTTGCGTCCGGATTCTAACTGGACAATGCTTTACTTCTGTGTCTTTCTTAAGGATCCCTGGGAGACATTGAAATCAAATTTGGTTGCTACTAGCTGCTATTCGGCAATTCCAATCAAGTTGTCGGTGATGATTGAGGTATTGCTATATAAAATCATCCTATTGGCCATTTACTACCTCTGAGGAAACATTTGGTCGTCATGGCCGCATTTCTCGGCAGATCAATCATAATGCAGTCCAAATCTGGTCTTGGATCTCTTAGCGGAGCGGGCTTTTACGAATTGGAATACGTTTTGAAAGTACGAACAGAAATCCTTAAACGCCTAAAAGTATGCAATGTCCTTAAAATTTCATGCTGTTTGATACTGTCGTGTTAAAACAACCTGTTCAACATGTTTTTCATATTTTTAAGGCATAAACCCTACGAATAGAAGCAAGACATTATGAAATTGACGCGAAAATATTTTTGGCCACCTGTTTGTATGGAGCCGCCCCATAGTGCTGCGGTGCGGCTGGCGCTGATAGTTGATGTTAAATACATATTACGTTTGTGGATGTTTAATGCAGGATCGTGCATAAAACGATTAAACTGCGGTTTTGTATCAAAATATTGTCGATGTCTTCTGCACACTGATTCTTCATCATGAGTCTATGGGTAAGTGCACAGAGACACATTCTTCTTCTTCTTTTATGGTTCTACGTCCCTACTGGGACTTGCCTGCCTCGCTTCAACTTAGTGTTCTTTTGAGCACTTCCACAGTTATTAATTGAAGGGCTTTCATTGCCTACCATTGCATGAATTTGTATATTGTGAGGCAAGTACAATGATACACTATGCCCAGGGATTCGAGAAAATTTTCCCAACCGGAACGGAAATCGAACCCGCCGTCTACGGATTGGCGATCCATAGCCTTAACCACTAGGCTAACTGGAGACCCGCACAGAGACACCTACACGATTCAAATCTGTAGTTTTATTCACTAACTGATGATAACGTACTTAATTATGATAGATTATGATAACTGCGGAAACCGTTCGGTTAGGTGGGAAATGCACAATAAGTAATCTGGATGTAAAGGGGAAACCAAAATGAAAATAGGGGGATTAGGGGCATAATGGACACCCGGGGCGAAATGGACACCCCTGTTTTTACCGAAACCGTTGACTTTAATGTAAAACTTTCAATGCATAAGTGTAAAGGAACAAGTCATAGTTCTATTTTTCGAAAGTACCATTTATATTCCTTCAAAATAATCAAAATATCGTTGAAATTGAAGTATGTTTTTCATATGGTGGATTTCTTATAATTTCGAAGCAGTAGCAAATAAGGTATTACGAGTGATTGAGTGTGTCAACCATACAAACAAGTGAATTGTTAGCTTATCTACATGCATACGTAGATTTAGCAATGGATGAAGTATTATATTTCTGATCAGAACACACTGAAAATAGCAATTTCAATGTTGTAGTCTATTCGAGGCGAAATGAACACTGGCAATTATGAATGGATGTACGCGCGTTGCATACTGTTAGGCGTTTTAGAGAGTTTGAAAATATTCAATCCGATTATTTCAGCCCAAAATTTATTTAATTAACTTTGAAGTTATGTAAACTCGTCTAAGATGGAGTATTATATCTGTGGTATTGATCTCCGTTGGCAAATTACTTAACTGGTCGATATTCTCAAAGATACAGCTTAAAATATGCAGGGGTGTCCATTATGCCCCGATGGGTGTCCATTTCGCCCCGTACCTTTCCTGCCTGCCCCAAAAAACACACGGTTTTCAATTCATTATTTCTGCACAATAATGACATTGTAACAGCTGTAAATGATTGAAATACGTAGGAAACAAGTTAAAGTTGTAAGCCAATTGATAATATGTCAAGTTTTTGTATGTTATACAGCCCTAACATACTCATTTGCTTAGGGTGTCCATTATGCCCCTAATCCCCCTACCTGGACTATTATCCTCATCGGATGGTTTCGGAGCTTTTGGTGACGACTGGTTCATACGGAACTTTGGGCATTGCTTTAGAACCTCATAGCATTCCAGAAATTTGAAATCCTCCATGTGGTCCGCTTTGAACAGTTCGAGAGCCATACCCAGTTTGTCGGTGGACGAAGTACCGCTTTTGCTAAGTCTCTGCACGGAGACGGACTTAATGCAGCCAGCGAACTTCATAACACTCTTACTGATGGTCCCGAACCGCTGACGGAGTGCTTCTGGCATTCTTGTCGATATCGAAGGCGTTCCTGCCATCGCATTTTCGAATACGGCTGCCCAAAACGACGTCACGTTTTGGTCCGTTCCTCTTACCGAATCTTGAGCAAATTTGCCGATCTTCTGGCTTAGCAAAAATGTTCCCGCGCCAGCTTGAATCTTGTTTCGCCATTTTCTACAACCAAAAATCAGGAAAATTCACAATTTTGAAAGTTGGAAATGAAATTTTACTTACCGTCAGTCTTCCAGTAGTGAAATATGTCCACGGTTTTAGGAAATAACTTTGATTTTTCTCCGATTTCTTTGAAAAATGGCCACTTCAAAACTTTAACGTTTAGTTCCTTTTTTTAAGCACCTGCTACCACTGCACACTCAAAGCATTGTGTTCTATTGTGTGAAAATAACAACGGAATATCTAATTTTGAAAGTATACGTAAATTCTATGTTTGACGCAGAAAATTATTTAAGCAAACAATGCCAGAAGAATGTTAGCTCATTCTTTGTCGAGCGTTCGTGCGAGACAGTCGAAATTTCTCGGTCGTCCGGTTTGTCTTCGATACTTTCCAGTTCGGTGGCTATTTTTCGGCGTGCTAGTGTTTCAAGTGTTCACATTTCAGTGATTATCCCTAGTGGGACGAGTGCGGTTGGCTAGGCCACAATTTTTACCGCAAAAGATTGTTTAATTCGAGTGAAATTCTCGTTTTCATCGTAACACGTGGCGCATTGTCCGATTATCGTGCGCAGCACTGTGACGGTTCGCGGATTAGTACGCCCTAAAACTAACCGTAAAAGTTCCTTTTCCCGTTCCCGTTCACTTCGGGTCACAATAAGAATATTCGGTGGGAAGGCCAGTTAGAGGTTTAGCCCAAAATTATTGTCATTTTTATTTTTATTGTTTTATTGAAAGTAAATGTCTAAATGTAAAATCAATGTCTGTCTCCACTTTTATTAGTGTTTGAGTGACGTTTATTTTGCATTTAATAGCCCTTGGTTGATGTCCTGATGTGAATTATTTATTTTGTTTGTTTTGCTCACTCCGACTGTAGTTTAGATTATTTATTTATTTATTTATTTATTTATTTATTTACTTATTCATTCATTCATATTTATTAATTTGTTTATTTTTTTGTCCAGATGCTTTATTTATTTACATTTTTTTTTAATTATTACAAATAGTTTTTCATATTTATCGTAGAGTTTCTTTAAATATTTATTTTCATATTTTCAAATTTATTTCAATTTATTTATGCCAAAATTGCGGAGACAAGTGTAGGAGATTCAAATTGTAAAGGCTATGCATGCAGCCAGTTTTGTCGGAGTTAGCTTGTAAAATAGTATAGGTCATCAACCAATCCCTGTTAGTGTGTAAGTTTTCGTTCGTGCATCGTCGTACCGTCGTTCGTCGTTATCTCCATGGTCTCTCCCTCTCTCATCGACTCTCATGACCCTGACCATGAAATTTTGTGCCAACTCATGGTGCCTATAAATGGAATGGGCAAAATAGGGTCGGTCTCTAATTTTTGGACAACGTCCGGAGGAGTGAAGAGTGTGACGGTTCGCGGATTAGTACGCCCTAAAACTAACCGTAAAAGTTCCGCGTAAGTGTCAGGAGATAAAACTTAAAACTAAATCCCTAAAACGAATTTAAAACTTACGGACTAAATGGTGTGCTAAAATCAGCGTAAATACCACTAAAATTAAAACACCTAAATTGTTAATTAAGTACGGACCAATTGTGATATTCACCACGGACGGTTGGGAATATGCACCTATTGTCAAAAAGTTAATTCCATCCGCGTTCAAAATCACATTGGTTTTTAACGTACGTAAAATATCAAGCGAGCGTGTGGTGAAAGACAAATGTGAACAACAGAAACTGCAGTGAATAGAAGTGGTCGAGCGGACAGGAAAAGCAAAAGTGGTATGCCGTAAAGACTGATACTGTCCAGCTCAAAAAGTGGTGCAAGCTCGCTTGATGAAGACCACATAGTAAAAGTGCGCGCGCGATCGGTACCACTCCCCGGACTCGGAACTGTGGCCTTCGCTATACAGGTCAGAACCGTCAGTGTAATGTAATTCCCTAGTCAAGTGTGGGAAAAGAGAGAAGGAGGAAGAAAACCGAAGCAGAAGTGAAAGAAGAAAGAATACTGGATGATCCTGAGGTTTCGAGGTTCCAGAGGTTCCAGCATGTCGACCATCGCAGCAATCGGCCGCAACGGTGAGCTCCCAACTGTGTAGATGCCCAATAAAAATATTTTTGAATTCAGTGCACGAAAATCATTTAACCTTTTTTCCCTTCAATAAATTATTGTGTAAGGCCTGCTTAACCCTAACTGAGTGTTGTAGTTTTTATATGTAAAGAAAATCTTGTTTCCGCCATTTTGTTTTTGTATTGTCCGCCTTGTCACCGAATATTAACGGGAAGATTGTCCGGGAGAACCGCATTGCAAACGACCCTGTGAAAAGTGTGTTGATAACCCCTGTTCCATTGACTCTGCCATAGGTCAGGGGTTCCCACCACGCTTTCAGTAAGTATCAATTTTCCCGTTAATATTCGGTGACAAGGCGGACAATACAAAAACAAAATGGCGGAAACAAGATTTTCTTTACATATAAAAACTACAACACTCAGTTAGGGTTAAGCAGGCCTTACACAATAATTTATTGAAGGGAAAAAAGGTTAAATGATTTTCGTGCACTGAATTCAAAAATATTTTTATTGGGCATCTACACAGTTGGGAGCTCACCGTTGCGGCCGATTGCTGCGATGGTCGACATGCTGGAACCTCTGGAACCTCGAAACCTCAGGATCATCCAGTATTCTTTCTTCTTTCACTTCTGCTTCGGTTTTCTTCCTCCTTCTCTCTTTTCCCACACTTGACTAGGGAATTACATTACACTGACGGTTCTGACCTGTATAGCGAAGGCCACAGTTCCGAGTCCGGGGAGTGGTACCGATCGCGCGCGCACTTTTACTATGTGGTCTTCATCAAGCGAGCTTGCACCACTTTTTGAGCTGGACAGTATCAGTCTTTACGGCATACCACTTTTGCTTTTCCTGTCCGCTCGACCACTTCTATTCACTGCAGTTTCTGTTGTTCACATTTGTCTTTCACCACACGCTCGCTTGATATTTTACGTACGTTAAAAACCAATGTGATTTTGAACGCGGATGGAATTAACTTTTTGACAATAGGTGCATATTCCCAACCGTCCGTGGTGAATATCACAATTGGTCCGTACTTAATTAACAATTTAGGTGTTTTAATTTTAGTGGTATTTACGCTGATTTTAGCACACCATTTAGTCCGTAAGTTTTAAATTCGTTTTAGGGATTTAGTTTTAAGTTTTATCTCCTGACACTTACGCGGAACTTTTACGGTTAGTTTTAGGGCGTACTAATCCGCGAACCGTCACACTCTTCACTCCTCCGGACGTTGTCCAAAAATTAGAGACCGACCCTATTTTGCCCATTCCATTTATAGGCACCATGAGTTGGCACAAAATTTCATGGTCAGGGTCATGAGAGTCGATGAGAGAGGGAGAGACCATGGAGATAACGACGAACGACGGTACGACGATGCACGAACGAAAACTTACACACTAACAGGGATTGGTTGATGACCTATACTATTTTACAAGCTAACTCCGACAAAACTGGCTGCATGCATAGCCTTTACAATTTGAATCTCCTACACTTGTCTCCGCAATTTTGGCATAAATAAATTGAAATAAATTTGAAAATATGAAAATAAATATTTAAAGAAACTCTACGATAAATATGAAAAACTATTTGTAATAATTAAAAAAAAATGTAAATAAATAAAGCATCTGGACAAAAAAATAAACAAATTAATAAATATGAATGAATGAATAAGTAAATAAATAAATAAATAAATAAATAAATAAATAATCTAAACTACAGTCGGAGTGAGCAAAACAAACAAAATAAATAATTCACATCAGGACATCAACCAATGGCTATTAAATGCAAAATAAACGTCACTCAAACACTAATAAAAGTGGAGACAGACATTGATTTTACATTTAGACATTTACTTTCAATAAAACAATAAAAATAAAAATGACAATAATTTTGGGCTAAACCTCTAACTGGCCTTCCCACCGAATATTCTTATTGTGACCCGAAGTGAACGGTCACAATCTTTTTTTTTTTTTTTTTTCTTTTTTTTTTTTTTTTTTTTTTTTTTTTAATTGTGGATTTTGGTTTTACATCTATTATTCGTAGTTTTAATGTAGGTTCTTATTAAAAACTTCTAGGCTCTAAAGGCACTTCCTACACACTGTAACGGAACTACGAGGGACTACCGCGGTCAGTATGGTGACGGACTAACTCGCGGACCGACACTATCACGTCACTCCTCCGGACTTTTAAAAATTACTAGAGGCCTGGCTCTATTCCGCGGCAACTATTTATAGCTCCCATGAGCCAGCACATAAACCCCGAACATACCCCATCATAACTCATAGCTGACGATCATACTTCCATGACGACGATGACGATGATAGCAGACACGATGATGGACGAAGTTTGACGGTTCGGGAACACAGGCAGAACAAAACTTACACACTAGAATGGTTGATGTCCCATACTACTTTAAAATTTACTCCGACAAATTGGCTGCATGCTTAGCCTTAACAAATGAAAAACCCCTATATACTTGTTCCGCATATATTATTAAATTTTGTAAATAAATATGAAAAAAACTATGAAAATAAATATTTAAAGAAACTCTACGATAAATATGAAAAACTATTTGTAATAATTAAAAAAAAATGTAAATAAATAAAGCATCTGGACAAAAAAATAAACAAATTAATAAATATGAATGAATGAATAAGTAAATAAATAAATAAATAAATAAATAAATAAATAAATAAATAAATAATCTAAACTACAGTCGGAGTGAGCAAAACAAACAAAATAAATAATTCACATCAGGACATCAACCAAGGGCTATTAAATGCAAAATAAACGTCACTCAAACACTAATAAAAGTGGAGACAGACATTGATTTTACATTTAGACATTTACTTTCAATAAAACAATAAAAATAAAAATGACAATAATTTTGGGCTAAACCTCTAACTGGCCTTCCCACCGAATATTCTTATTGTGACGTGAACGTCTGAATTACAAATTCCTTTGTAAAATCAGAACTTCTAATCTCCTCCCCAATACTAGGAAGTCCTGATTTTACAAAGGAATTTGTAATTCAGACGGACGCTAGCGACGTCGCCGTTGCGGGAATACTATCGCAACAGCACGACGAGGGCGAGCGAGTTATAGCCTATTACTCGCATAAACTTACAACACCTCAGAAAAACTACCACGCCGCAGAAAAAGAGGCATTGGCAGCACTTCTAGCTATTGATGCCTTCCGAGGCTATATCGAAGGTTACCACTTCACTCTGGTCACTGATTCATCTGCGCTGACCCACATCTTGAAGACCAAGTGGAAAGTAGGATCGAGATGCAGCCGATGGTCTTTAGACCTGCAACAGTTCGACATGACTGTCATCCATCGAAAAGGCAAGGACAATGTTGTCGCCGACGCTTTATCTAGAAGCCTGATAGCTGTCATCGACTCGTCCGACTCCTGGTATTCCACTATGGTCAACAAGGTGTTGAGCCAGCCAGACGACTACGTGGACTACAGAGTGGAGCATGACCGTCTTTACAAGTTCGTTTCCGCGCGCGATACCCCCGCGGATTCTCGCTTCGAGTGGAAAGTTGTTCCGCAAATCTCGGAGATTCCAGGCATTCTCAAAGACTGCCACGATTCTTATTTTCACCCTGGTTATGACAGAACGTTGGCGCGAATACGCCAGCGTTACTATTGGCCTAAAATGGCAGGAGAAATTCGACGCTACGTTCAGCTGTGTAGTACCTGCAAAGAGGTCAAACCAGCCACGAAACCCACAGCACCTGAAATGGGCAATATGAGAATTGCAAGTCGTCCCTGGCAGATCATTTCAGCGGATTACATTGGCCCACTTCCACGTAGTCGTCGGGGCAATCAGCACATACTCGTTGTATCAGACTACTTCTCCAAGTGGGTTCTGATACAGCCAGTTCGAAGCATCAGTAGTTCGGGCCTCTGTTCCATCCTAAAGGAGCAATGGTTCCTCCGAAACTCAGCGCCTGAAGTGATTATCACTGATAATGGCAGCTGCTTTACCTCCAAAGATTTCAAAGAGCTCCTCAATCAGTTCCAAATCACACATTGGTTGAACTCGAGATACCATTCGCAGGCAAACCCTGTAGAAAGAGTCAACCGTACGATCAACACTGCCATTAGAACCTACGTTAGGGAGGACCAAAGGCTCTGGGACACTCGAACTGCTGAGATCGAAATGCTTCTTAACACTAGCGTGCATGCCTCAACCGGATTTACTCCGTACTTTATTACGCACGGACATGAGCTTTCCGAGTCCGGAACAGATCATAAACTAGCCCGTCATGAGGAACCTCTTTCACTCGAGCAGCATAACGAACGGCGAAAGCAAATGTTCACCAGAATCTTTGATCTAGTCTCCAAGAACCTAGAAAAAGCGCATGAAACGTCTCGCCGCCACTACAGTCTCCGGCACCGCGAGTACTCTAAATCATTTGTTGAAGGTCAGCTCGTCTATAGGAGAAACATGAAGCTTTCAAATGCCACAGAGAGGTACAACGCTAAATACGGCCCTCAATTCCTCCCTTGCCGCGTTATAAAGAAAATTGGCTCGTCGTCATATGAGCTGGAGGATTTGAGCGGAAAAAGTCTCGGGATTTGGCCTGCTCAGCATCTAAAACCAGGGTAATCCATTCGTGTTAGGTATGTCGTCCCTAGAATAGCAGTTTTCCTTAGTTCCAAATGTAAACAAACCACTTTCATTCACAGAATAGTCAATTTTTTTAATTTGTCCCAATAGTCTTCGATAGTCGTCCACTTTTTGCAGTGTCTGTGTATAGTTTTCGTCGCATTCGCCTAAAAGTAAAGCAAAAATATAAACATAGTTAAAACACTAGCCAAAAATAGCAACAAATTTAGCAGCAACACCATCTCGTCGTCAGTCCTCCTATTTTGTTTTATGCCATCGTCGTAGTCGTTGAGTTCATTGACAGTTATAAGCGTAAACAATTACCTATTAGATGTGCACAGTATGCACGCACACAGCCACATCCATGTCGGAGTTCCGAATGGATACACGGAAAACAGAATAGCGCCGTTCGTCGGAATTTTCAAATTTTTCACTTGCAAAAGCAAGCGAGTTCAGTGAAAATGCGAATTGAGTGAGCGTTATTCGAAAGTTTAAACTAAAAGTCATAGCCACTCTATCCTAGGAGAGTGGTAATTTGACGAAAATTAGTTTTAGGGCGCCCTAGCATAATTAGCTCATAAATCTAGCTTCGATAAGGCGAATTAATTTGTAAAATTGAGTGAATGAATGTGTGTTCATAAGTGTATGAATGATTTGGGGGTTTATGAATGAAATTGTGTGTGTGAGGACAAGTCTGAGTGTGGTAGTATAATAAGCGTTTTTGTCCAAGGTGAATCTTGTGACGTTTGATGTTGAAAGAGACGTAGAAGAAAGTTTGGTCTCTAGAATAGTAATTTAAAATCATCCACAATAAGGTTGAGGTGAGAATTTCTAACCTGTGATTGAACTCAACAACTGAAATGATGGCCTATACATGTAGTTTATTCTGACGCACTATGAACAATCTCGACATACGAAATGCCCGCAATCTGATCAATAAGAAACCTGATGATCCACAACTCCACAGACTTTGACCGTTCCCTGATAAGCTGCCCGAGACTGAAGGTGGACAGGCTCACTCCATTAGATTCGCACAATCCGTTGGAAAGAGCTCCTCTGGTCTCCACGAAAAATCATTAAACGAATTGTAACCGGAACTGGCGGAGCAGTAGTCGCATCGAAGTCGGCAGCCCAGGTTGAAAAAAAAACACTTCGTTTTTTTTTACCCCGACTCCGGGAAGATTGTGACCGTTCACTTCGGGTCACAATAAGAATATTCGGTGGGAAGGCCAGTTAGAGGTTTAGCCCAAAATTATTGTCATTTTTATTTTTATTGTTTTATTGAAAGTAAATGTCTAAATGTAAAATCAATGTCTGTCTCCACTTTTATTAGTGTTTGAGTGACGTTTATTTTGCATTTAATAGCCCTTGGTTGATGTCCTGATGTGAATTATTTATTTTGTTTGTTTTGCTCACTCCGACTGTAGTTTAGATTATTTATTTATTTATTTATTTATTTACTTATTCATTCATTCATATTTATTAATTTGTTTATTTTTTTGTCCAGATGCTTTATTTATTTACATTTTTTTTTTAATTATTACAAATAGTTTTTCATATTTATCGTAGAGTTTCTTTAAATATTTATTTTCATATTTTCAAATTTATTTCAATTTATTTATGCCAAAATTGCGGAGACAAGTGTAGGAGATTCAAATTGTAAAGGCTATGCATGCAGCCAGTTTTGTCGGAGTTAGCTTGTAAAATAGTATAGGTCATCAACCAATCCCTGTTAGTGTGTAAGTTTTCGTTCGTGCATCGTCGTACCGTCGTTCGTCGTTATCTCCATGGTCTCTCCCTCTCTCATCGACTCTCATGACCCTGACCATGAAATTTTGTGCCAACTCATGGTGCCTATAAATGGAATGGGCAAAATAGGGTCGGTCTCTAATTTTTGGACAACGTCCGGAGGAGTGAAGAGTGTGACGGTTCGCGGATTAGTACGCCCTAAAACTAACCGTAAAAGTTCCGCGTAAGTGTCAGGAGATAAAACTTAAAACTAAATCCCTAAAACGAATTTAAAACTTACGGACTAAATGGTGTGCTAAAATCAGCGTAAATACCACTAAAATTAAAACACCTAAATTGTTAATTAAGTACGGACCAATTGTGATATTCACCACGGACGGTTGGGAATATGCACCTATTGTCAAAAAGTTAATTCCATCCGCGTTCAAAATCACATTGGTTTTTAACGTACGTAAAATATCAAGCGAGCGTGTGGTGAAAGACAAATGTGAACAACAGAAACTGCAGTGAATAGAAGTGGTCGAGCGGACAGGAAAAGCAAAAGTGGTATGCCGTAAAGACTGATACTGTCCAGCTCAAAAAGTGGTGCAAGCTCGCTTGATGAAGACCACATAGTAAAAGTGCGCGCGCGATCGGTACCACTCCCCGGACTCGGAACTGTGGCCTTCGCTATACAGGTCAGAACCGTCAGTGTAATGTAATTCCCTAGTCAAGTGTGGGAAAAGAGAGAAGGAGGAAGAAAACCGAAGCAGAAGTGAAAGAAGAAAGAATACTGGATGATCCTGAGGTTTCGAGGTTCCAGAGGTTCCAGCATGTCGACCATCGCAGCAATCGGCCGCAACGGTGAGCTCCCAACTGTGTAGATGCCCAATAAAAATATTTTTGAATTCAGTGCACGAAAATCATTTAACCTTTTTTCCCTTCAATAAATTATTGTGTAAGGCCTGCTTAACCCTAACTGAGTGTTGTAGTTTTTATATGTAAAGAAAATCTTGTTTCCGCCATTTTGTTTTTGTATTGTCCGCCTTGTCACCGAATATTAACGGGAAGATTGTCCGGGAGAACCGCATTGCAAACGACCCTGTGAAAAGTGTGTTGATAACCCCTGTTCCATTGACTCTGCCATAGGTCAGGGGTTCCCACCACGCTTTCAGTAAGTATCAGCACCCCCCGCACACCGCGCCGCTCGCGCGGCCGTGATCGGCTTTTTCCAGTGAGTACTCAAGCTCATCGTCGTCGACAGCAGCAGCCCACCGAGAGAAGAGCAGAGAGCGTTCCGCCGCACACCAACGTCGGCGCTCAGCAGCAGCTCGCCTCCTCCCAGTGCGGGCGATCCGATCGCTTGGACCTGTCGTCGTCGAGCCTGTGGCTAAACAGAGTGCACAAAGATAAGTACATAAAGTTACCTCTCGTTGTTCCCCCCTCTCCACTGACTCTTTGATTAGCTTTAATTTGGTATATAAGCAGTTTTTTTCCTCGATTTTCCTGTAGGGTTAATTTTGTCCCTTGATTTTTTTTTGATTATTTCGCCCCCGTGATAAGTGTTAGTTTAAGATTTTTGAGTGCCCCGTGGTGGTAGTTAGCTGCCACAATGGGCGATGATGATGATGGCGGGGGTACATCGTACCGCATCAACGAAGCTTTGTTATTGGCATCGGATTGCTCGAGCCAACAAGGCGAAATAAATGCTAACCCCTTTGATTCCCTTCACCCTGGTGCTTCTCCAATGGACACCAACAGTAAATCTGTTTCGACGTCCCCCCGCCTCAAGGCCTACCCTCCCGACTTTGGCGGGCCATATGTTGTTTTCTTCCGACCCAAAGGCAAACGTTTGAACACCGTTCAAATCAGCAAGGATCTGACTAAGCGGTATTCTTCCGTTGTCTCCATTGACATGGTCGGTACAGCTAAGCTTCGGGTGACAGTAGGCGACCGAAAACACGCTAATGAGATTGTGGCCTGCGAGTTGTTTACTCTTGAGTATTTTGTCTACCTTCCGAGCGCGTCGATTGAGATTTCGGGGAAGGTCGCCGACGCATCTTTGACCTGCGAAACGATCATGCAAGGCTGTGGTCGTTTCCATAACCCTTCTCTACCTCCTGTCCAGATACTGGATTGTCGGCAACTGCATTCGGTATCCCAGGAGGGCGAGAAGAAGGTTTACACACCATCTGAAGAATTTTGCGTGACCTTCTCCGGATCTGCATTACCAGATCTGCTGGTGATTGGCAAACTTCGGCTACCTGTGAGGCTGTATGTACCGAAGGTAATGAATTGCATCAATTGCAAGCAGCTGGGCCACACCGCCCAGTACTGCAGCAATAAACCTCGCTGTGCAACATGCGGCGAGAGACATGTGGACGGTGCGTGTAAAACACCGCCCAAGTGTGTTTATTGTGGTAGCGACCGTCCACATGATCTGATTGCTTGCCCAAGGTACATACAGCAGAAAAAACATCAAAAACGGTCGTTGCAGCAGCGATCACGGCGAAGCTACGCCGAAATGCTGAAAAAAGCTGCCCCGGTTGTTGAATCCCGTAACATCTACTCCTCTTTATCTCTCGATGATCAGGGCTCTGACTCTGAGGTCGGGGACGGGGTTCCCTTTGTTTTCAAGGGTGAAACGAGGAAACGGATGAGGCTCCAGAGACCCCCCAAAAATCTCGGAATCTGCCTAGCAGTGACCCCCAACCCACCGTGACAAATTCTAGGAGTGTTAAGAAAGGCGCCAAACGTTCACCTCCTGGATTCAAAATCCAAGATGAACGCGACTTTCCTTCGCTTCCGGGAACATCAAAAATCCCAGATGTCCCAATTTTTTCGACTTCTCAGCCAGAGGGACAGCATTCGGAGAACCAGGAACAACCCCTTGGTGCTCCGATGTTTACGCTTTCTGGCATCGTAGACATCATCCTAAACTTCTTTAATGCTTCCGACTCCGTGAAGAGCATTGTCAAAGCACTTCTTCCTTGTGTGTCCCCTCTTTTGAAGCAGTTGGCTTCTAAAATGCCCCTCCTTGCGACATTCGTATCTTTCGATGGCTAATTTAACCACCGAGGTCGAAGATATGATTTCTGTGCTACACTGGAACTGTCGTAGTATCGTACCAAAATTAGACGCTTTCAAATTTTTAATTAACAATTTACAATGCGATGTTTTTGCGCTATCCGAAACATGGCTGACAACCGATGTAACCTTACCTTTTTCCGATTTCAACATCATCCGTCTTGATCGGGCCGACTCATACGGAGGGGTGCTTTTAGGGATCAAAAAGCAGCACTCATTTTACAGAGTCGATTTCCATCCGATGACGGGCATCGAAGCCGTCGCATGTGAGGTGACTATCCGAGGTAAAACCCTCAGTGTTGCCTCCATATATCTTCCACCGAGAACTGCGATATCTCGCAGGGATCTCGCCCACATCTGCTCGGTTATGCCTGAGCCACGGCTGCTTATGGGAGATTTCAACTCCCATGGTACAGGCTGGGGGGAACTGTACGATGACAGCCGTTCAACTTTGATATATGACCTCTGCGACGACTTCAACATGACAATTTTGAACACCGGAGAAGTTACGCGAGTGGCGCCTCCAGCTAAAGATGGCAGTCCTAGAGACAGCCGATTAGACCTCTCAATCTGTTCGAGCTCACTATCGCTGGAGTGCTCATGGAGGGTTATCCAGGATCCCCATGGTAGTGATCACCTTCCGATCGCTGTTTCTATTTCCAATGGTTCACGGCAACCTCCATCTACCGACATTTCCTACGACCTCACGAAACACATTGACTGGGGGAAGTACGCGGAAGCAATTATCGACGGTGAGCAATCGGTAGAAGTCCTTCCACCGCGGGAAGAGTATCAGTTTCTATCAGAACTGATCATCAGTAGCGCGCTTCAGGCACAACGTCGGCCAGTGCCAGGTCCATCGGCTCGCAGGAAACCCCCCAATCCGTGGTGGGATAGCGAGTGTACAGAAATCTATCGCGAAAAATCCGCTGCGTTCAAAGAGTTTCGGAAACGCGGTTCGGTCGAAAACTTCAAGCGGTACGTTTCCCTTGAAAGCAAGTTCAAAAACTTGATCAAGGCGAAGAAAAGCGGTTACTGGCGTCGGTTCGTCGAGGGTTTATCGCGCGAGACATCAATGAGAACTCTTTGGAACGTCGGGAGAAGAATGCGTAACGCGTCGTCGGTAAACGAGGATCGAGAAAGCTCTCCTCGGTGGATTCTCAAGTTCGCAAAAAAAGTTTGTCCAGATTCCGTACCCGTGGAGCGAATAATTCGTGATGTTTCCGAGGATAGGGACGACATGGATAGCCCGTTTTCGATGGTTGAATTCTCACTTGCTCTTCTTTCATGTAACAATTCCGCTCCAGGAATGGATCGAATTAAGTTCAACTTGCTTAAAAACCTCCCCGACGTCGCAAAGAGGCGCTTGTTGAACTTGTTCAATCAGTTCCTGGATAACAACATCATTCCGGATGATTGGAGGCAAGTGAGAGTGATAGCTATTCAAAAACCCGGGAAACCCGCGTCGGATCATAATTCGTACCGTCCAATCGCGATGTTGTCTTGTCTACGGAAGTTGTTAGAGAAGATGATTCTCTTTCGACTGGACAAATGGGTTGAATCGAATGGCATGTTGTCTGATACACAATTTGGTTTCCGCAGAGGCAAAGGAACGAACGACTGTCTTGCGTTGCTTACTTCAGAAATTCAGCTTGCCTTTGCTCAAAAGCAGCAAATGGGCTCAGTGTTTTTGGATATTAAGGGAGCTTTTGATTCAGTTTGTGTCGATGTTCTCTCCGACAAACTACACGAAAGTGGCCTTTCACCAATTTTGAACAACTTTTTGTATAATTTGCTGTTTGAGAAGGAGATGAGTTTCGCTCATGGCGACTTGACAGTTTCACGAATTAGCTACATGGGTCTCCCCCAGGGTTCATGTCTAAGCCCCCTTCTTTACAATTTTTATGTTAGAGACATAGATGATTGTCTCATGGAAAATTGCACGTTAAGACAGCTTGCGGATGACTGTGTTGTTTCTATAACGGGATCAATAGCAGTCGATCTGCAAGGACCACTACAGGATACTTTGGACAATTTGTCTACTTGGGCTCTCAAGCTGGGTATCGAATTCTCTCCGGAGAAAACTGAGTTGGTTGTCTTTTCTAAAAAACACAAACCGGCAAAGTTTCCGCTCTATCTGATGGGTAAGACAATCACTCATAGCATGTCTTCTCAATATCTCGGCGTCTGGTTCGACTCCAAATGCACCTGGGGGAAGCACATTGTGTATCTGATACAGAAATGCCAAAAGCGAATCAACTTTATGCGAACTATTACCGGAACATGGTGGGGAGCACATCCGGAAGATCTGATCAGGCTGTACCAAACAACCATTCTGTCGGTTTTAGAATACGGTAGCTTCTGTTTTCAATCCGCGGCGAAAACACACTTGCTGAAGCTTCAACGGGTTCAGTACCGTTGTCTTCGGATCGCGTTAGGTTGCATGAACTCAACTCACACTATGAGTTTAGAGGTACTCGCTGGTGTACAGCCTCTGACAGACCGCTTTGCGGAGTTATCGTTCCGGTTCCTCATCCGATGCGAGATTGTGAATCCATTGGTCATAGAAAATTTCGAAAAGCTGCTCGAACAGAACCCTCAAACTCGTTTTATGAGTGTGTACTACTGGTACATGACGCTGGAGGTAAGCCCATCTCCGGTTAACACCAATCGTGACAACTTCTCAAACTTCGACAGCTCCTTAGTGGATTTTGATCTCTCTATGAAGGATGAGATCACCGGTATTCCGGAATCTTTTCGTTCCGTAGGTATTCCACAGATCTTTGCAAGTAAGTTCGGGCATGTTAGCGGGGACAGACAGTTCTTCACAGACGGTTCGAAAACCGATGACCAAAGTGGTTTCGGTGTCTACAACGAATTTCATAGCGCCACCTACATGCTTCAAAAGCCATGTTCGGTATACATTGCTGAGCTAGCGGCTATATACTACACCTTAGAGTACATTCGCACTCTTCCACCTGAGCACTACTTCATTTTTACCGACAGTCTAAGCTCTCTGGAGGCTGTTCGGTCAATGAAACCGATGAAGCACTCAGCGTACTTCCTGAATGGAATACGCCAAGTCTTGAGTGCTTTGTCCAAACGCTCATACATCATCACCATAGCTTGGGTCCCTTCACATTGCTCAATTCCGGGCAATGAGAAAGCGGACTCTCTGGCTAAGGTGGGCGCTAGCGGAGGCGATATTTACGAGCGTCAAATCGCCTTCGACGAATTTTTTGCATTGGCCCGTCAGGAGACCTTGATCAGCTGGCAACACAAATGGAGAGATGGAGAGATGGGTAGATGGTTGCACTCCATCATTCCACAGGTGTCGAAGAAGCCATGGTTCAAAGGGTTGGATTTGAGCCGCGATTTCATTCGTGTAATGTGTCGGCTGATGTCCAACCACTATTTGTTGAATGCACATACCTTTCGTATTGGGCTCTCAGAAAGCAATCTCTGTGTCTGTGGCGTAGCTTACCAGGATATCGAACATGTCGTGTGGGGATGCAATGAGTATCGTGAGGTCAGATCTGAGCTGCATGAAATTCTCCGGGTCCGAGGAAAACAACAGAAACCCGTTAGAGAAGTGTTGGCAGGACTTGATTTGGAATACATGAACCTGATTTACCAGTTTTTGAAACGTATTGATGTCAGAGTTTGATGTAGTACGTTCCTTGTTTTCGTAGTCCGCCCTTTGGTTTTGTTGTTCGCCCCTGTCTGTCGTCACCCCCTTCCGTTTGTCCTCTTCTTGTCGTTGTCTACCGATAAAGTCCTCTCTTTTTTGTTCCATTTCAGATAAGGACATTTTGCCCCATCAATGTTTTTAGTATAAGTTAGCAAATAATTTGGTTTAAGACCCCTAAATTCCTCCTTCCCAATTTTATTTTATTTTTTTTTATCCCTAACCTCGAAACAGCCGCGAGTACTTCGGCTCCCCAAACTAACATAGCATTAAGGCAGTAAATATTGTAAAATGTAAAATATATTGTAAAAAAAAAAAACAACAAATGATTTCGGCTCAGTTATGCCCATGAGGCGCCCGAGCCTTCCAAATAAACGAATAAGTAAAAAAAAAAAAAAGAATGTTAGCTGCAGTTGTTTCACTTTAAATTCAATTTTGAGTCATTTGAAGTGTACGCAACTTAATATATCGTCGGTTTCCTGCAATAGGGGCACAACTCAAGATTTGCCATTTTTGAGATTTTGAAGGCAAATGATGAAAAACTATGTAAACTTTCATCTCACAAAGACCCGATCCGAAATTCGTTGAGATACGCGAGATTTTCTAATTTTCACAAATTTTCCGCATTAAAGGCACAACTCAAAATCAGTTAACTTTTTCAATAGCAGTTGAAAAAAAGTAATCGAAAATTCATGAAACAAATAGTCCGTCTGTCCCTTTTCATGATACAACAATCAAAATTCGTTTATTTTTATTTATTTATTTATTTATTTATTTATTTATTTATATAACGAATACTTGCTAAGTAAGGTTCAACCCAAGGGGCCTGCAACTCTAAACTCTTCATAGTTTCGCAAAATACTAAAAAATACTAGCCGAATACTAAGCAGATTCTAAAGAAAAATCGATCAAAGAGCCCTGGTTTTCAGCACCCTTGTTTTGGTTTTGAACTGGATGACAAGTAAAGCAATTCACCGATAGCACGTAATGAAAGAGGAAGAAGTGCTGAGGTTCCTGAATTTTGACGAACTGTGGCGGTTTGATCACGTCCACCAGGGGGATCATAACCCCCTGCTGGGAGCAGATCTTTGGCCAAAACTTGATCATCCCACATACCACAGGTTCCTTCAGTGAGGTGGCTTTTTTCCAGGAACTGTACCACGCAGTGCGCGAGCAAGGGGCCAGACACGTATTAGCATAATGAGTGTATCAGAAGTATATTAGTGTATTTGTGGTATATTAATATATTATTGTATATTAATGTATTACCATCAAAGTAATCATACTGGCTGAAATCAAAGCTGTGACAGATGAATCAAAAAACGAACATTGTTTATCGAAAAAATCGGCCGCAGAGTTTGCTGCGATGCGCTTATATATTTCAGTATACTATAATATACTAAGCCAAGAATTGTACGTGTCTGGCCCCTTCTGCGCGAGTTGGGCATGGTGCAGGGATAGTCGATTTTTAGTACCAATGCTTGTGAAAAAATGGGTGAAACTTTGTAGTGAAACTAACGACTACGATACCTACTGCAATGAACTTATGCAGAGATGGGTTTGAGAACTTACATAAGTACATGTTGGAGAATTGTGTTTTCTTGGGTGATTGAGAAGGACTCACGGATCCAATGCATTATCATTTGAATTGTAATGAGCCAATGATACAGTAGAGAGAGGGAATGAAATCATGCTGGTAGTTCCAGCTCATTTCCACAAGAAACATCCACACACATTGTAGCTCAGATCTTAGTCAGAGAAACGAGAGAAACAGTTGATGGAACATTTTGTTCCTTAAGTCTTTATTATATCAAACAAAATAAACTAAATTGTATATGTTCTTGTACATACGAGAAAAAGATCACACATACTCAAAAGTTTGCCCCTGTATGTCGAAAATCTTCAGAGTGTAGAGAATAGCTACTTCTTCGAACTGGTATTGATACAGATCAATAAACTGGATTACAAACATGTTAGCTGTAATTACAATTGTTGATTAAATAAATCTAATGGAATTACACATGGTTTTACCTATTGAATCACAACTTTAAGATGCCGTGAAAACACAGTTCTTCTGCAACTTCACACATCAAACTGCGCTTTGAGATCGCAATAGGCTTTGCTCGTAAGTGGACGCGCTTTTTTCTGTCAGCATTTTTTTTCGAATTTCATATTTCAAAACTCAAGTGCTAATAGTGGAAATTTGTGGAATTATCGACATTACATGTACATGGAAAGTATTGAGGACATAAAGCGTGATAACACTAGGAGATTCTGAGATAGCAGGTTATTTATCTATGAGTTACGCAAAGCTCCTACAAGACTGTGATGATCTTCGGTGCTTTGGACGATGATGGAAGTGAACCGATCGTGATGCAACCATTTGTATGCCGTATGGTTCGGTTCGGTTTATGGAGCGATCCGAGGTTTTTCATATCTGAATCTTCCTGATGAATCCGAGGGCGAGTATTGGAGCTTGGGCTGCGGCTTTTGAGAGGCGTTTTGGACCTTTTTGAGAGATGTAGTCGGTAGTGAACTCGGAAAGAGAGCTGAATGGATTTATCCGGTGAGTTTGTTTCTTGTTGCCCCCTTCCAGCCTGTGGACTCTATTTTCATTATATTGTGAGTATAAATCTTTTACTATTTTATCAAATTTGTGAATCAACCCGCAAATTTAATCGCTATCGTTAGATGTGTGCTTTGACGTTAAATCGATTTAGAGTCTTCTACACTTACTTGATACTTGATGGACTACAACTCGTAGCGATGAGTCTACGCCGAATGAAACATTCGTCTCCACTGGTCTCGGTCCTGGGCCAATAGCTTCCAGTCACCCTGAACGTTTAGAGCCCTTAGGTCCTCCTCAACTGCAAAAAGCCACCGTGCGCGCGGCCTACCACGAAGCCGATAATCCCTTCCTGGTTCTCAGCTGAATATGGTTTTAGCTTGTCTTCTACAATAAGTTCGCAAATTACCGCAAAAAGGTTTCTTGCAGTTGCGCACATCTATTTACGATGACATTTAAATTTGCAGGCTGATTTTTTCCGGAACGTAGGATACTTAACACGCACTGTAAAGTACTTCACTTTAAGTGTCGGTCCAAAGTCTTATAGTATCGATATGTTTTTATAACACAAAATTTACCTATATTTTGTGAAGTCCGGCACTTAAGGGGGCTGTCCACAGTAATTTGTTTAACAATATGTTTCAATATTTATTGTTAGACTAGTATATTTGCATATACATTTTTGTTTTTCCTTAATGTTAATATTCATTTGAAATTACGGTAAAATTAGTAGATTATAATCATATTTTTGTGCTTTTAATACATGTACTGTTAAATTCATATTGAACTCCTGACCATTCATGTACCAAAATCCTATTCCCCTTCTATTTTCGAGGGCGTCGGTGAGTCGCTGGCATCTCGATAAATAGTTATCCCTTCCCTACTATCCCTTCCCATCCACATAACGTGTTTCTTATCGTTCCAGAGAGCGATCAATGGCGCTTAAGCCTAGGCTTGTTAGCCAGGACACAGTGAAAATGCCTGTGCCCCATCCCGGAATCAAACAGGCCCATGGAGTGACAAAATTTCTTAGCCATGTCACTCCCAACGTTGGTGTTCAAATATACTAAAACATTTTCACTCACTCCAACATATCTACATGATTTACTCAAGTACACTTACACAATCTGAATCTTGTCGCATCACTCGCTTAAAGTGATTCCCAAATCACCCCATTCCAAATATCCAACTCCTTGGCGCCTATGGGAGTGTCGGTGAGTCGCTGACCTCTTGTAAAGTAGGTGTCATATCATCACATCCTTTCCTATCCTCGTAACGGAGAAGATGGGCGTGGCCGGCAATGGAAGTTCTCATGTATTTTTTACTTCAACTTCTGATTGGATAGCTGTTCCTTCCCAAATAGCATTCCATAAGCAATTAGAATAGGAGTATTAAAGTTTTAACATGACAACTTTCAGTATGCAATCTACGAATTACTCCGTTACCACGCAACGCAACGCAACGCACGCAACTTCACACATCAAACTGCGCTTTGTTTATTCATAGCAACCATGATGCTTTGATGAAAGTTTTGCAAATACTAGAAATACTATCATGGTCTAGGGGCGGGACAGCTCTAATATTGATTAGCGATATTAGAAGTATTAGGAAATATTAATCCCAAAGACTGATAATATTCGAACAAAGTAAGCCACGCTGATTGAGCTGAATTAACAGCAACTAAAATGACAGCAAGAAGAAATTACAAAATTGATCGTTGTGCTTCCATCGCACTAATGTTGTATGAATGAATATTTCAGGACTGGTAAACTGAAATCGATCAAATGTTCCTTCGATCAGGTGTTTCTCTTGTCAGGAGCATCAACTTCGGACATACAAATATCGCTGGCGGGCATAATCATCAAACTGTACTGATTGCAGTAATAGTATCCGTACGCACGTCTATTACGCAACGTTTATGTGTGATCAATGTGAGCTAACCGTTCGTTCTGAAGATCTGATCTTGAATCTGATACAATACCGAGACCACACCACCGGAGAATATTCGCAATGAAATATCCAATTACTCTGGCTCAACAGTCTGGAACTAGCAGTGCCAGAGGTATTTCACTGTCAAATACAAAAGACAGTACAATACAAATATCACTGAAATGTTCTATTGTGAAAAATGAAAAACACACTGACATACGCTCCGTTTTATATTTATTGAACATCCTGTTGGTGGAAATAAAAAGATGTTCATCCCGGACCCGCATTATTTGATTTCTCTGACTACATCCATTGGTTCCAGGCCACTATCCCGGCGATGTAGGTTGAAGATCAGATTGCTTCATACCTAAAAAATTAAAAGAAATTAAATTTTGCAATCGAACAAACTATAGAAAATACACAGACAACTCATTTTTTCACCTCGCGTCTTCGTGACAGTTGGTTGCGTTGGTTGTTGCATGAAAAGTCATGACACACTAGCCCAAAAATGGTCCAGTGAACGGTGAAGATTAGGACATTAATATTTATTAGGCAGTATTAGAGTCGGTATTAGACGCTGTCCCGCCCCTAGATCATGGTATTATTAGTAAATATTAGCAAAAGTTTAGAGTTGCAGGCCCCTTGGTACAACCTTTTAAATTTTAGCAATCGGAATTCAACATTTTTCATAAATCATTACTTTTAACTAATTCCTTCTACTGAAATGGTGTGTGCACTGCCTGCGGAACTCTTTAATACTGGTACAAGATTTTACGTCATGTGGAAGTTGATTCCAACTTACAATACTCCGAACGAAGAATGACGCCCCATAATGCGATGTGCTGTATTGCGGAATAACGAAATTTTGTACGCGAGCACTTTGGAATGCTTGTAGTTTGTCAAAAAGAAAACGAAGTGCCTTTGTGGTTATTATTTTGAATAACGTTGTACATGATCGCACATTAAGGAAATCATAAAAACCGCATCCAAGCAGTTCAGATTGGAGGTGAGTAACGCTTGAAAATGATGTTAAATCATAGATCCAACGCACACAGGAATTTAAAACCACCCTAAGTCTATCAAGAAATCGTGCAGAAGCATTTAGAAATAATTCTAAACCATAAGTAAAATGAGGTAGTAATAAGGTTTTGAACAAACGTTATTTCACTTGAATAGTCAGCATGCTCCCAGTTTGTTTGAGGTGTCGTAGGCCACCAAAAATTTAACCACATACAGCATCTATATGAGCATCCCACTCTAAATCACTCTGAAAGATGATACCAAAGTTCGAAACCCTATTTACGTATTCAATTTTTTGGTTATTTAAAATAATGTCAGGAAGAATACTAGACGTGTTACGGGATCGTGAAATAAACATTATTTTTGTTTTGGATGAATTAATTGGAAGAAGGTTGTTGTTTGACCATGATAAAACACGTGACAAGTCAGCATTAACAAGTTGAGCTAGCTGCGATTTAGAGTGATTTGTAGAGCACATCATCAGCAAACATGTGTATACTACAGTGCCTCAGTATTGACGGCAAATCATTAATAAATAATGAAAATAGCAGAGGGCCCAATACCGATCCCTGCGGGACTCCCGATGTAATACCGACAGTATCGGATAATTGACCATTTGCTTCAACTACTTGTGAGCGGAGCATTAAATACGATCGAATAAGGCCTACTGCATCACTTGAAAAGTTATAAAGGGTAGATAACTTACGCAATAACCGGTAATGTCAAAAGCCTTAGAAAAGTCTATAAGAAGCAGAAAAGCTATTCCCCTTTTATCGATGACTTCATGAATGTCATCATGCACTTTTAAAAGTGCAGAGGAGGTGTTGCGGCCTGATCTGAAACCAGATTGAAAGGGATGTAAGAGATTAAAAGTCGAAAGAAATTCCTGTATTTGGGTCTTCAAAATTTTCTCTAAGGCTTTTGACAAGGCGCACAAAATACTGATTGGTCGTAAATTCTGCATGTCATTTTTCCGAGGTTTCTTCTTAATCGGCAAAATTTTAGAGAGTTTCCAGGTGGCAGGGTATTTACCAGTTGCGATTACTGTGTTGAATACGTGGGTTATTTGACTGATGATATAGGGTAAAACGAGTTTCACAAACTTGGGAGGAATCCCGTCAAGTCCAATAGCATTGGATTTAATAGAGTTAATTGCTTTAGAGACCTCATACTCATTGGTTAAAGTGAATTTGAAACCATTCTCATTTGGTAGCACTATTGATGGCAGATATTGGTCCACGGTGAAGTTAGAGCTAAAGAAGTTGTTGATTTCATCACATGAATTCGGGAATTGCATAGGAGAAGATTTGTTTGTAACATTTATTTCTTCAGCCTTTCCCATAAAATCTTAGTCGAATTAGCCGAATTTGCTAAGTGGGAAACATAATTGGATTTAGCTTCTTTGATCAGGCTGGTTACACGATTTCGCAGTCTTCTATACAAATAATGATCTTCTTGGGTTCTACTTCTTATCCATGAACGATAAGCTATAAGTCACGCTCCACCATATCTAAGGATATCGAATTATTGAACCATGGATTACAATTTTTAAATTTACGCATGCGGATTGGAACGAATGTTTCATAGGTTTCGTGAATAAATTGGTTCAGAATATTCAAAGCTATATCAGAATCATTTATCGCATAGAAGATAGACCAGTCGGTATTATTTAAAGCATTGTGTAGAGCAGTTTTGTCAATCCGAGAGTAATCACGAATAAACGCGACAGAATCTGGCCGTGTTCGGAGAATGTTCAAGGATGAGAATATAATATCATGATAAGAGAAACCCGGTGCAGCCACTTGATTGAAGTTCAATATAAAATCAGAATCATTTACTAAGAGCAGATCTATCAAAGAACTTCTGTCTGAGGAACAATGAGTGGGTTCAGATCCAATACAAGTAAACCCTAAATTTACCAACAACACTGCGCAACCTATTAGATTTGTTATCAAACTTAAACAAATCTGTGTTAAAGTCACCAATGAGAACGCATTTTCCATATGATATTGAAAGATTAGTGAGTTTCTCAAATAAGAATTTACTTCAGTCAAATGATGAGGGAAATAAGTGAATATGCAGAAGGTGCTTCAACATTGCTAATTTTCAAACGCTCATTCTGAAAATTCACATTTTTTGAGTTGTGCCCCTATTGCAGGAAACCGACGATATCGTCGGTTTCCTGCAATAGGGGCACAACTCAAAATTTGTCATTTTTGAGATTTTGATGGCAAGTGATGCAAAACTATGTAAACTTTCATTTCAGACCCGTTCCAGAATTCGTTGAGAAACGCGAGATTTTTGCATTTTCACCAATTTTCCGTAATGAAGGCACAACTCAAAATCAATCAACTTTTTCAATAGTCTATGAAAAATAATAATCCAAAATTCATGAAACAGATAGTACTTCAGTCCCTTTCCATGATACAACAATCAAAATTCGTTTACTTTTGTCGAATAATGAGAGAAATAAGTGAACTTGTAGGATGTGCTTCAAGATTTTCAAACACTCATTCTGAAAATTCACATTTTTTTAGTTGTGCCCCTATTGCAGGAAACCAACGATATGTTTAAGCGTGAAATGTCCAGCAATAAAAGGATCACCGCCACACTGACACAGGAAAAATGCAACTTGTTTGGAACGCGTTGCAAATTTGAACGAAAATGACGAAAATAGAACGAAGCTGCATGTCAGTTACAAAGTTTCGGATCAAAACTGTTAGAATTTATAAATCGCCTGCTGCAAAGACCATGGCAAAGACCCTTGATTCAGTTATAGATGCATTTTGTAACTCCCATATATTTTGAAACGCTCCTGGAAATGCCCTAATAATTGTATTTTAACAGAACATTACCTCACAAGCTTTATTGATGAAAACACGCCATTCAATAGCAGTGCAGCCACAACGATGGGTATGGGAAATTTGGAGATTTGAATGAATGACAGACAAAAACAGATACAGTGCCCTGCCTAGTTTTTGAAATCAGATGAACCTGTATTCGTCCTTTACCCAATGGTTTGCAAATGTACGTAACAAAACATGCAGACTAATTTCAACAAATAGCCAAAAAGGTACACCGGGGCTAGTTGAAACTGGTGGGGTAAGATGGAACAGAGGGTTAATGTGATGTTATCTAATCATGGTAAATAGTTTAAATGTCAATACACAATAGTTTTTGAATCGAACATTTTCTTGATAAAGAAAAGTTTTCCAAATTATATTGAAATCTATTTCAAAACATCGCGTTTCAACTTGCCCTGGTGTACCTATGGTATCGGGATGCTTCGTTGGCATAGTCCCCTCGTTCGGCCTATCTCAACGTAAACCAAAATCTCAAACAAACACGCATAACTGCATATCGGAAAAGCTATACGCCAAACAACTGTAACATTTCGTTTCAATTTTAGCACTTTGAAGCATTAAAATTGAATGAAAATGTCACTTTGTTCAGCTTTTTTAGACGCCATGATTCTTCGGCTTAGTGGGTAGTCTATACACATGATCATAAATGGCATGATTCTGGAACATTCCGAATTGACTTTTCAATAACTGAACATTTGTTGCGATGGTCAAAGACGCTATTTTGAAGCTGTGTATTTGTTTTCAACGAATAATAACTATTTCACAAATTGAATGTGGGCCGAATATTGAGGACATTTTTTTTCACTATGTACCCAAATCTTGGCCCATCAGTAAAGTGACGTCAAAAACACCGATAAAGTGACGTCACATGTTTGCGTAAGAACCAAAAAGAACGAACAGGAAGTAAGATTTTGTGTGCGGTGACTGTAAAAATATAACACAATCAGAGGGTTGCGTTGTTTTCGTTACTAAATTAAGAAAGAACTTTAGTTTAGTGATTTATTTATAGTTTTTTGAAAATTTGGCTCCGAAAATGTAATTGAAAAGTAAGATTGGTGAACAAACAGAGATAATACTTTAGCAGAAATATTGAAAAATGAGATAATAAGTGGTTCTAGTGCGTAGAAAGCAATAGGCCAACGTTGTATCCACTAATAGGCCAATGTACCATAGATCAACGTTGCATACCATCGCATCGAATCTTTTCAACTTCTTTAAGTAAGTTCTTGATTATTTACGTTAGTTTACTTCCAAATGGTGAAACATGCATTGCCTAGAGTGTGTAATATGCTCAACATATTATTTATAGTGCTATTAATTCATGAGTTATGGTCAAAATTGTCAAGGCGGCTTGCAAATTAGGCCAAGGAATGGTGCATATACCCTACCTTATCTGTGACTTTCATGTACATATGGGTTGCCCGAGATAAATTAACACCTACCCCCCCCCCCCCCCCCTTCCACCCACCCTTCTGAAAGCCGTTCTAATTAAGATTATCTACCGTATGTGAAACCAAAGTATCAAATATACGAAAGTTTAATGTTTAGTATAACTATCTTGTCTGGAAATATGAGCTGAAATTTATTTGAATAGAATCCTGATAATGCGACAGCATTATTGCAAACTAACGGAGAAGGTTAAGTGCCGTCCATACAAACGCCAAAGTCATTCGTTCGATATCATATCCCTAAAAGCCCAAACGAGCGTTTCATGACGGGTACATGCTCATTATCGCACACAAATTGGTATCACCTTTTGAAATGTACCCCACCTAGCACACCGCATCGAGCAATGGATTCACCTGATTTGGAAAGCGTGCGCCACTTGAAACCGAATGGTTCGAGAAATTTTCAAATTCAATTCCTATCGCCTTGCATGCATTGCATACATATAACCACAAAATCTCGCCTCAAAAGTGGTGCCATTCCGATTGCGACTGGCTGCTCTCTCTCTCGGAAGAACGGAATGATGATGGTACATTGTGCGACCTGATAGCTGAATGCGGATGCCAGAAATGATTTATCTTGGTTGGTGAAAAATTTCGGTGTCCAAGTGCCGAAGGAAACCGGAGCGGAAATTCATCATTCAGCCGGCAGAAGTTGAAATCAAAGTGCTTCCCAGCTCCTTCGGTGATCGATGTGCCATAGTTGGGGCGAAAAACTTTCCGAGGAATCTGGTTTTCCGTGAAGGGTCAGAGCAGATATAAAATTGCGTCGCTGAGCTGCTGCACGCCCACAAAAGTTGGGGTTTTGGGCTGGCTGGTGTCGAGTGGGTCGCAAAAAGCTGGGCGCAAATTGCTTCGAAGTTTTTGGTGTTTTTGTTAGTTGCGCGGTATTGTCACGTACAGGCAGTAAAAAGTGTCCCATTTTCGATGGACGTGACTCCGACGTTATCATGATTCTATTATCCAAAAGCTAAAACGTATTTACTAAACACCCTGTTTCGAAGCAAAACAAAACGATGGATCTAGTGTGGCCTGGCTAGGGCGGTGGTAATCGTGATAAATGATTTAGTGGAAGTTTTTGCTACGCTTCGTGTTAATGAGAAATTAGATTGCGTCACTGAAACCAAGTATTGTATGACATCTAACCTTTGATTATCCAAACATAAAAGGAAGCAATCAGTAATATTACGCTACAATGCTCGAATTGTAACTGCCGCAGTCCATCCTTGATTGTGTCCATCGTGCACTGCACTGTATAATGTAAGTTTTGAATACCGTCGTGCGGGGTGTCGTTGGGCCACTATTCCGCACGTTTAGAATACTACGAGAATGCATATTGTGTGCAAAACTACTAGAATATAGTCAGGTCTTTTTTACGTGGTTTTCATTTACGCGGCCGCGTAAATGAAAACTCCATATAAAAAAAAATTTCATCGTCTTATTTTTGCATGATTCGTCGAGAAATGGTGAGACTTTTTTTACGCGGTTTTTCGAATTTTGAACTGAGTTTTTTTTTTTACGCGGTACGTATCCCCCGCGTAAAAAAAAACCTGACATAAATTCTAAGATACTTTGCATCCACCATCAGATTCTCTGACTTATATTGGATGCGCGGGATCGATGGACCAACGTAACCCTCTAGGCTCAATGTCACCCCGAACGACGGTAATGCTAAATTTACGAAGATAACAGAACTTGCGAATGAACTCTTATTTTGTTTCTAAACTATCAACACTTTAAGCTTAGTTTCCTGCTCCCAAGTAGAGCGCTCAAGTAAAATTCCTCCTTTTTCCGTAAGTAATTTTGACATTTGTTTAACTGACAGCATTTTAACGAAACGATGCTGTAAGAAGGATGTGAAAGAAAAGGGCACGAGGTTGTTTACGATTTGGACTTGAAGAAATTTCGTTCGTTTCCTCAGGAAATGTTATTGAAATTGAAATGTACTTTTTCGTGCGCGTATGGGGAAAATGATATGTAAATAATTTATAACTTTTGGGTGGGCTTCTGGGGAAAATCCAGACTACGGTTTCGCACTACGGTGGGAGGAATTCTGCTGGGTCTATGACGGTTACTTCATGGAGTTCTTGAAGAAATACTGGGACAAAGCTTCACAGTGAATTGAATGAAGATCCACGAAGGATTCTTTGTGATGGATCTTCTGGCATTCCGTACGAAGGTTTTTCTTTGAGATTTGGCAGAAAATTCTCTAGAAATACTTCCAGGTGCTCTACCAGAAAATCCACCAGGAGTTCGCCGGGGATTGTCTTAAAATGTCTCTGAAATTTTCATTAGAAGTTCTACAAAAAATCCCTCCATGAGGGATTTCTGTAGTATTGCCGCAAAAATTCCTTCCGGGATCATTCCAAGAGTTCCTTCTAGGACTTCTACAGGAATGCATTGTAAGATTTCTCCAATAATTCCTCCAAAGATTCTTCCAGAAATTTCACTGGAGATTCCTGCAGGAACTCCTCCGGAGATTTTTTTTGGAAATTCCTCTGGGAAAACCTTACAGAGGTTCCTCCAAAAGATCATCCTAAAAATCCTCGGGAGGTTTCTTTGGAGATTTCTCCAGAAATTCCTCCAGAAATTCCTCCCGGAATTCCTCCGGAAATTCCTCCGAGGATTCCTCCAGAAATTTCTCCGAGGATTCCTCCGGGAATTCCTCCGAAAATTCCTCCCGGATTATCTCCGACAATTTTTCCAGGAATTCCTCTGAGGATTCCTTCAGGAATTTCTTTGGGGATTCCTTCGGATTACATTTGCTGATTTTTCCAGGAACTCTTCCGAAGTTTCCTCCAAGTACTCCTCCGAAGATTCCTCGAGGAATTCCTCCGGAGATCCCTCCAAAAAATATTCCGGAGATTCCTCATTCAACTCCTCCGGAGATTCCTCCAGAAATATCTCCTTGATATTTCTCCAATAATTCCTCGAGAAATTCCTCCCAGAATTCCTCCAGAAATTCCTCCAGGAATTCCTCCCGGAATTCCTCCGGAGATTCTTCCAGGAATTCCTCCGGAGATTCCTTCAGGAACTCCCCCAAAGATTCCTGCAGTAATTTCTGGAGGAATCTCGACAGAAATTCGTGGAGGAATCCCCGGAGGAATCTCTGGAGAAACTCCTGGAGGAATCTCCGGTGCAATTCCTGGAGAAATCTCCGGAATTATTGGAGGAATCTCCGGAGGAATTATTGGAAAAATCTTAGAAGGAATTTTCGGCGAGTTGCTCCAGAAGATCCTCTGGTGATTGCTCAAGAAATTGCTTCGGAGATTTCTCCGATAAATTTCTCCAGGAATCCATCCGGGGATTCTCGAAGAAGTCCTGCAGGAATTCTGGAAGAATTGCACGATAATTTCAGAGGAACTCCTGGAAAATTTCCCGAAGAAGTCATGGTGGAATTATTGGTGAACTTCTGGTGGAATTACCGAGGTAATTTTAGATGAGTTCCTGGGAAACTCCTGGGGGAATTTCCTGGAAACTCATTGGGGAATTCTAGGGGATTTTCTACAAGAATTCTTGGGGAACTCTTGCAGAAATTCTCTAAAATCCCCTTGAATTCCCGAAGAACTTCTGGAAGAATTTTCTGAGGAACTCCTGGATATCAGGCTTGATAATCCTCCTCTAAATCAAAAGAGTTTTGCAACACGCTCTGGAGCAGTGTTTTGCTTCTGCCTCGTCGCGAGGGAGCGAACGAACCCCAAACAGAGAGGCAATAAAAACATGAGCGAGGAAGAGGGGAACGAAAAAAAAGCCGATGATTATTTCGGGTTTTTGAGTGCGATTTTCGTCTCGAGAGTCTTTCTATGTATGTGAGTGGAACTCCCGAGTGATTTTTGAGTCTGAGTGGACGTGAGAAACACAACAAGCAATTATGAGTGTTGGACGAACTCCTCGCTGCGCGGAAAGCTCGAAATCGCTTCCTCAAATGGAGGTAAAAAAGGGAGAATGTCACTGGCGTCGCTGCCAGACAGGAAGGGATATAAGTGTCAAAGTGAAAAAGTATACAGTTTGACAGATAGATACCCGGCATGTTTTCGAACGAGAACAAAGGAACACCAGCGACATTCGTCCTCTATAGTTTCTTAACTCTATTCTTCCTAATTTTCTCGCGAGGGAGTTTCTGTCAAGCCTGCTGGGTATATTTACTCCTTGAGGAATTAACGGAGAACTTCTGAAGGCATACCCGGGAACTCTCGGAAGATTTATCGAGGATATCCTAGCCTAGAGGATTCACCTGAAAATTTCTGGATGATTTCCTGGGAAATCCCTGGAGGAATTTTCGGAACACTCCTTGATGAATTCTCGAGGAACTCCCTGGAGGAAAGCCCGGGGAACTTCTGGAGGAATTCCCCGAGAACTCCTGGAGGAACTCCCACGGGAATTTCCGGGAATTCCTAATAATCTTCTGGAGGATGAACTGGAGGAGAACTTCTGGATGAATTCCCGTGAACTCCTGGGGGACATTCTGGAGGAATTATTGAGGAACTCCTGATAGAACTCCTTTAGGAATTTTCGAGAACTAGCCAGCTTGTTCCTGGTATTAAGAGATATTTTCATGAGGAACTCAAAAACACCATCTTTCCAAAACTCCCAGAGTACCGAACTTTTTTTTTAAATCATTAGCTTCTCTTGGACCCACAGCTTCTTTGAAGAACTTGAGGAGCTTCGCCGAATTATTAGTTTTTTTTAAATAGTATTTCCCGCTTCCTGCAGAATCTCGGACAATACCCGGACTCCTATAAAATCATAACTTTCTTTTATGAGAATGGAATTCTTGGAATTTCCTTCCGTATTAACTTCTTTATACCTCATGGATTGACCAGGTAGTTCGTCCTTAAAATCTTTGGATTTTTACTGCACTTATTTTCTCTCTATAACCCCATTATCGTCCAACAATTACCACCGATAGAGCAAGACAGAGCAAGAACAATGCTGCAGATTCTCACATAATTACTTTCTTCCAGGAAACAAACTTATTTACCAAATGTTTTGAAATTAACCGCAGGAAATCCACGCTGATTGCGTTTTGCCGCAGCGGCAGAGTTGTGGATTTGTTGTGGACAGTGCTTCCGCATTCCGTTGCACTTCAAACAGATGTTTTATCTTGAGTTTTTCCCTTGCCAAATCTTTAACCCTGTGTACTTTAGGCCTAATGCCCCTGTGTAGTAACAGCTTAATGCACACTGATGTCTTTGGTGCGAAAGAAGAAACAAAAAGAAAGAGAAAATGTCACTTTTACTCACGGAATAATACATCGACATATTATTCCGTACGGAAAATTAACAACATGACTGACAGCATCGCATGACAGTGCCATCTGTTGGCAAATCTTTTTGGCTGCGAATTACTTATCAACTGCGAACGCTGAAGTAATTTTGATTGCAAAAGTTTTACTTGATCATTACTTGTCCTATCCTTTTACACAGTACTTACCAGGTGGAAACTAGCCATTATAAGGTTAAGCACTATGGGTAAGCCTAAAGACACTATATGCAAAGACACGAAATGTTCCAATTGGAAATCCAAATTTGCTGTCAATGTCATTCCAATCGAGCAGGAGACCTGTCAAACGCGCTTTAAAAGCATTGCTCGACAGCATCATCGTCATGACGCGACAATCATCATCAATAGCAACAATCATCAGATTTCGTGTCTTTAGCATACAGTGTCTTTAGGTAAGCCCAACGAATCTACGAACAACCAGTAACAGTTTCTTCTTCTTTTTCCTGGCCAGTTGTGTTATACGTCGGCGGGTCTAGGAGCTAAGCCTTAAATTCCGACGCCCAGGGAGACAGCCACCGCACCTGAGACCCTACATTATCACAACAAACTGCTTTACGTAGTTTACGTCATGCGGTTGTGTCTTGTACACACCCCTCTATTTTTTTGTCTAGTGCCTTTATACTTCCGTCTCGATACACAAGATCGGAAACTTCGTTATTTCATTGCTTTTTTTTGACAATGTCTGGACAAGCTAAAAATTTTTGTTGGTAATGACTTAAAAAGAAAAATAATTACGGAAAAAATATTTGTCAAATGTCTACTGAGTTAAACTATTAACTGGAGTAGTTATAGAAACAATATTTTTAATAGATACGGAATGATTTTGAGCGGCCTAGAGTGGAAGAAGTTCAACCGGAACTGCTTAAGGCTGTTGTTAATATAGCAAAAATTGGTGGAGCAGCAGATGAGCGACGACGCACAGATAAAATTAGCACTTGCAAAACATTGGATGACACGCAGGAAGCTTTGCCGGATATTGAATTCAGTCTCTCAAGAAGTGCAACATATATGCGACTGTTGCCCCGCGGTTCAAACACAAAGCAAGAGAAGCGTCACGTGGTCACAGTACCCGTTAAACTGTGCCGGGCTGAAGCGAGTGCTCACAAGTAGCATGTGGATGGAAATTTCTGTACGGCAACTATAAGGTACCCAAACTACAATACATAAAAAGGTCTAAATTCTAAGATAAGTTGAAATATGGGATTCGCAGTTCTTGGGTTGGGTTATTGGCACTTATCGGTGCATTTTTTACTTATAAGTGCGTATAAACCTACCATAATACTCGTTCATCTTAATAATGTTTAAAGTTTCAACGAGCCATCCAATGGGGACCCGAAAAGCATCTCGTATTAAGGACCAACTTACGTCGCAGTACGTATAGTGGACAACATTCGTCTTCGAATGCATCAACACATGCATTCGATTTTCGTCGTCTATTGAGCCTTACCGTATTTGATGAGATTTTTTAAGGTACCGTAATCCGGGGTAAATTGATCACTTTAAAACAACTTTTGCGGATAACATTAGTGGAATTCCAAATATTGCCAAAAGAATTTCTGTAAAATCAGTACCCAGTGGATCTCCATGGAACCACGTGACAGAATTTTTTTCAACATATTTAAACTTTAAGTTAAATGACTCCAAATATCATTAAATTGGAAATGCCACTTTGGGGCGAATCAGTATACAATTAAGCATCGGTTGGAAAGGAAAATTTCCTTGTCCGCTTAATTTTGCCCTTCTAAAACCGAATAACGCGTTTAAAATCTTACAACTAGTGAATTTATTACATTAAATGCAAAATTAAATTTTGGAATTTCCCCTTATACGCCTACAGGTAGGCAATTTCATTTAAAATAAGTGATTTCTCCAGGGTATGAAAAACGGATCACGCCGAAAAACAAACGCTTTGCCCTAAGCGGTGCATGTTGGTAACAAAGGCGCTCCGCAACAAACACATGTCAAGCGATGAGAGCAATAAAACAAACATCGCTTGCCGTGCGTGTGCCGATATTTCGGCTTTTCTGCTGAAATTTTCGACTCACATCATTGAATTCATGAGCATCTGGACGAATTAAAACTCTTGCCATCCGCAGAGTCGAGTTTAAGGTGTAAAATAATGCGAAAATCACGATGTGAATAGAACGAGACAAATATTCCTACCGTTTTTGTTGTGAACAAACTCGGGAGCGATTTTGTCATTATCTGCTAACGAAAAAACAAAGCGTTGTTGCCGTGCCTTCTTTGTTGCCTATTTTTTGCTTGCGGTGCCATATTCTGCGTACACTGGTCACAATAAATGACTATTTCAACATAAAATGAACTTTTTATAACTATTTCATGTTCTTATTAGCTACATAACTTTCCAACCAAGGCTTCACAAAATGTTAAAACAGAGAATTTACGGGAAGTCCTATTAGCAAACGATTGTTTAGTAGCAATGATTTCACCTAAATGAGTACATAATACATTGCAAATTCCAAAAACAAATAAGGCAAAACTAACTTTTTTCTAAAAAAATAATACTCTACACTCATCTCTAGATATCTACGAACCCGATAACGTAAAAAGATTAAGATCATTACGACGCTTAAGAGTTCCTAGTATGGAATTACAATGTAGTACCCGAATGATCAATTTCACCCCGCTGATCAATTTGACCCCGGTTTACGGTACCGTAATCTGGGGGGTAGTTGATCAGCGGGTGAAGTTGATCACATTGGGATCAACATCCTTCAACCGCTGAGGACGCCACAATTCTGTATCAATGGAAGAACTTACATCAAATCGATTATGTGAATATATTTGAAGAATTTTTGAAGGTTTTTATGGCAATTGTGACAGATTTTACATAAAAAATATCGACTTTTTTGGATGTGTATTGAATCCCGGTGAAAAGACTGCCTTTCAAAAAATCGCTTCCTAACAACGCCTTGTTTATCAGATGATTCACAAAACACTTTTATTTATTCATGGTAGGCTTATTGAACATAGCTTTGAGTTAAAATCGATGTTAACATAAATGTTTTATTTAGAAAAAATGCATATTTTTGCGAAAGTAAGACGATTTTTTAAGGTAATTGCATACCTTTAGGCGTTTAATGTGGGTTTATCTGTAACTTACTAAATTTTATTCTATTTTTAACATACAAATTACACCAGTTGTAAGAATTTTAAAAACTTATTCAGATTCAGCATTATCAAATTTAGTTTGTTCAAAAATTTTCTATTCTTAGAATGTTATGTCATTGTTTGGTCAACTTCACTCCGGATTAAAAGTTTTCAAATTTGGCCATTTGAGCAATTTTTATTAAATTTTGCAATTTCTTGTAAGAATTTCGTTTACGGAACTTGAAACACGTCCACTCAGTACATATTTTAGAAATATTTGTTTGGAGTCATGTGCATTGTACTTGATTTTATTCAAAAGAATAGAGCAAAAGGGATCAACTTTCCCCCAGATTACGGTATCAGTTATATTGTATTCTAAACTTTTGTCCGAAATGCTGAGTGAAATTAATTTACAGTCAACGATGAGATCTAACCAGCCTTAATTCTCTCGGTGGATGGAGGATCTGGCACGGAAAAGGCTAGGTATGCTGCGCAATTCAGATCCCACTAGCCTCTGCCCAGCAACTCCTATCCCTACCTCCACGCGGTACCGGCCGGAAACTATGAGCAACCTTAGCGAAGATCGGGTAACCAACCCCGGTGGGAACTTTGGTCGTAGGGTTTGCTTCGGGGGGGTTTGCTTCGGCAAACCTGAGCGTCTGTTCTCCAGGATAAGCGGCTCACAACAGCGTCTGATCCCCATGTTAGGGGCGGCTGATCTACGTCCGAGTGCCAGGGACGGACTCTAAGCTCAACTGTGCACAATGGTCCTCCGGAAAGTAGGGGGTTGGTGTCAGGCCCTACGAGCCAGCCGTAAACAACCATTGTAACGGAAAATCAGCAACAGAATAATACCAACCGAGACCAACGGCAACGACCCCAGCGAACAAAAAGGACTTGCGATTAGATACTCGGTACGTGGAACTGCCGATCTCTCAACTTCATTGGGAGCACCCGCATACTCACCGATCTACTGAAGGACCGCGGGTTCGGCATCATAGCGCTGCAGGAGGTGTGTTGGACAGGATCCATGATGCGAACGTTTAGAGGTAATCATACCATCTACCAGAGCTGCGGCAACACACGCGAGCTGGGAACAGCTTTCATCGTGATGGGTGATATGCAGAGGCGCGTGATCGGTTGGTGGCCGATCGACGAAATAATGTGCAGGTTGAGGATCAAGGGCCGATTCTTCAACTTCAGCATAATAAACGTGCACAGCCCACACTCCGGAAGTACTGATGATGACAAGGACGCATTTTACGCGCAGCTCGAACGCGAGTACGATCGCTGCCCAAGCCACGACGTTAAGATCATCATAGGAGATTTAAACGCTCAGGTAGGCCAGGAGGAGGAATTCAGACCGACGATTGGTAAGTTCAGCGCCCACCAGCAGACGAACGAAAACGGCCTACGACTCATTGATTTCGCCGCCTCCAAAAATATGGCCATACGTAGCACCTTTTTCCAACACAGCCTCCCTTATCGTTACACCTGGAGATCACCACAGCAGACGGAATCGCAAATTGACCTCGTTCTGATTGACGGACGGCACTTCTCCGACATTATCGACGTCAGGACCTATCGTGGCGCCAACATCGACTCCGACCACTATCTGGTGATGGTCAAACTGCATCCAAAACTCTCCGTCATCAACAATGTACGGTACCGGCGACCGCCACGGTACAACCTAGAGCGACTGAAGCAATCGGATGTCGCCTCAGCATACGCGCAGAATCTCGAAGCCGCGTTGCCAGACGAGGGCGAGCTCAATGAGGACCCTCTAGAGGACTGCTGGAGTACAGTGAAAGCAGCCATTAACGACGCAGCCGAGAGCACCATCGGGTACGTGGAACGGAATCGACGGAACGAATGGTTCGAAGAAGAGTGCAGAACGGTTTTGGAGAAGAAGAACGCAGCGCAGGCGGTAATGCTGCAGCAAGGTACCCGACAGAACGTGGAACGTTACAAACAGAAGCGGAAACAGCAGACCCGCCTCTTTCGGGAGAAAAAGTGCCGCCTGGAAGAAGCGGAGTGCGAAGAAATGGAACTGCTGTGCCGTTCCCAAGAAAACACGTAAGTTGTACCTGAAGCTCAACGCATCCCGCAACGGCTTCGTGCCGCGAGCCGAAATGGGCAGGGATAAGGACGAAGGCCTCTTGACGGACGGACGTGAGGTGATCGGAAAGTGTAAGTAGCACATCGATCAGCACCTGAATGTCGTGGATAACGTAGGCACGGGAGACCACGACAGCGGAGCAAACGACGACACCAGTGCAGCAAAGGACAGAAATGAACCAACTTCCACGCTGAGGGAAGTTAAGTATGCCGTTCATCAGCTCAAATCTATCAAAGCAGCTGGTAAGAATGGTATCGCAGCCGAACTCATGAAGATGGGCCTAGAAAAGGTTACCTGTCTGCACCGGTTGATACCGGTTAGACCAGATCTTCACTGTACAGCAAATCCTCCAGAAATGCCGTGAATACCAGGTTCCAACGCATCATCTGCTCATCGACTTCAAAGCGGCATACGACAGTATCGACCGTGCAGAGTTATGGAGAATCATGGACGAGAACGGCTTCTTTGAGAAACTGTCTAGACTTATTAAAGCAACAATGGACGGTGTGCAAAACTGTGAAGGGATTCGGGTGAACTATTCAGTTCATTCGAATCTCGCCGGGGACTGCGACTAGGTGCTGGACTTTTTTTTCCTTCTAAACCATAGGGGGATATTCTGCTCAACAGACACCCTAACAGAAGGTTAGGGTAGTGTAGGTCTGAGGCCGTCTTCTACAACAAAAGTAAAATCCAGGACTACTCTCTCCTCGTACCCACTAAACCATTCCTATGGTCGCCAAACCCTACGTCTCTCCGGAACCACCAAGAAGGTATTGCTTCAGAGAGGGGCTAGTGCACATCGCACCCTCAAGGTTAGCTGCGTAGCCTAGCAGCAACGAACATCGCTTAGCCAGTTTCCCGAGTGGTCCTCGCCACTCCCTTTGTCCTCGGAAGGCGGGCAAGGTCAACCCCGCCCGCGCTCAACTGCTTTGCAGACATCAAGAACTGATGCCCACGTGCAACCCGATCTGACCTGCTGAAGGCAAGGGTATCACTACCCTCCAGGCCCTATCAGCTGCACCAGAAGGCTGCTGACAGCAGGGTCTCCACCTGCCTCGACCCTTGCCGGGGACCCCTTTCCAACCGCGGGCTCGGATCCAACCCAGTAGACCGACGCCACGACAACACCGCTACCGGGACTTCCTCTCCGCGGCCACTTAATCGCTGTAAGGGTCGATCTCGACCGCAGGGCACCGGTATGACCTACGAAGCCGACTCCGAACCCCTGGACCACCTCTTGTACTGCATCTGAACTAGCCATTTTCCGAGTCCACGCGCAACCTCCTCTGTAGCTCCCAGACGATATGGGTGATAGCCGTTGAAACGGCGTTCCAGCCAAACTCATCCCTACACATCCCCTGGACCAAGTTGTCCGGGTTTGTGTCCTCCCCGCATGTGGCAAGTATGCGGTCACGCATTGTGCGAAAACGCGGGCACACGAACAAAACGTGTTCCGCCGTTTGCTCTAAACCATTGCACACTGGGCATTCGGGAGAATCCGCATGCCCGAAACGGTGTAGATACTGTCGGAAGCAACCATGACCTGTAAGGACCTGTGTCAGGTGGAATGTAACTTCCCCATGGTGCCTATTAATCCAACTATCTACCCTCGGTATCAACCTATGGGTTCACCTTCCTTTGGTGGAACTGTCCCACGCGCGCTGCCATTTGACCATAGAGGCCATCCTGGCAGTCCCGCGTATGCCTCTTGTGCCGTGCATTTCGAAGCACTCCATGTCCTCACTGATAAGAATGCTGATAGGCACCATGCCAGTAATGACGCAGAGAGCGTCGTGTGACACGGTACGGTATGCGCTCGCAACCCTCAGGCACATAAGCCTGTAAGTACTTGCCAGCTTCCGTCGGTAGCATTTAGTACTTAGCGCGGTGCCCCACGCCGGGCCGCCATACCTAAGTATGGACGTAGCAACACTAGCCAGAAGCTTGCGCTTACTGGCGTACACCGCAGAGCTATTGGACATCATCCGGGACAGTGCCGCAATAGCTGTGGAGGCTCTTTTACAGGCATAATCGACGTGGCTACCGAAGGTAAGCTGATCGTCGATCATCACGCCCAAGTGTTCGACGGAGCGCTTTGACAGGATAGTACACTCTCCTACACTGATCTCCGTCTGCTGCTCCGACTTCAGGTTGTTAACAACCGTCACCTCTGTCTTGTGGTGAGCCAGCTCCAGTTTCCTGGACCGCATCCACGCCTCCACAACTTTGATCGAGTGGTTGGTAGTCAACTTTACCTCTTCGATCGTTTCACCGTAGACTTCGAGCGTAATGTCGTCGGCAAATCCGACAATCACCACTCCCACTGGATACTTTAACCTCAACACCTCGTCGTACATGACATTCCATAACACCAGACCCAGGATGGAACCTTGCGGGACTCCTGAGGTTATGTGAAAACACTTCCGACCCACCTCCGTGTCGTAGACTAGTACACGATTCTGAAAGTAACTTCCGAGAATCTTGTACAGGTACTCCGGTATCCCCAGACGCAAGAGCGCATCGGCAATAGCAGACCAGCTGGCGCTATTAAACGCATTCCTTACATCCAGAGTCACTACCGCGCAAAAGGGAATTCCCCTCCTCTTAGGCTCGAGTGCTTTCTCGGCGGTTTTTGTAACCGACAAGATAGCGTCTACGGTGGACCTCCCCTTCCGGAAGCCATACTGGTTACTCGAAAGACCATTTTCGCCCTCGGTGAACCGCAACATTCTATTGAGGATGATCTTTTCGAGCACCTTCCCCGCCGTGTCAATCAAGCATATTGGTCTATATGCCGACGGGTCTCCGGGTGGTTTCCCCGCCTTTGGCAACAGTACCAGGCTCTGCCTCTTCCAAGCTTCTGGGAAAACTCCCTCGTCCAGGCATTTCTGCATAGCAGACCTGAACATCTCGGGAGCCTCTGCAATAGCTATTTTTAAGGCCAGGTTCGGAACTCCGTCCGGACCTGGGGCCTTACTTACGCTAAGGGACTTAGCTATCCCCGCAAGTTCCACATCGGTGACCCTCTCCTCATCGCCAGCCCCAGTCCCCGGCTGTCCTAAGAAAGGAGGCCAAGGATTAGGATCATGACGCGGAAAAAAGTCCTCCAATGATACCCTCCAACATCTCTGGAGATTGCTCTGTAGGAGCCATCACACCTCTCGTCTTGGCCATAACGATCCTGTAGGCGTCACCCCACGGGTTCGTATTGGCACTCTGACAGAGACCCTCAAAGCAGGCCTTTTTACTTGCTCTTATCTCGGTCTTAAGCGCGGCTTTTGCAGCGGCGAACACCACCCGCCGTTCGTTTCGCTCTTCCTCTGATCGTGCTCGCTGCATCCGCCGCCTAGCCCGTAGGCAGGCGCGGCGCAGGTCCGCAATCGCGTCGGTCCACCAGTAAGCCGGTGGCCTCCCATTTCTAGGGTGGACTCGCCTAGGCATGGTCGCATCACACACACGTGAGAGCACCGCTACCAGCTCATCGCCGTTTAAACCGATTAAGTTTCGCTCACGGCGGAGCGCCTCCCTAAATACCCCTTCGTCGAAGTATGATGTCTTCCACCTGCGAGGGCTTGGCCTTGGCCTAGCCGCCTCTTCTTCTATCCGCTGTCTGCTGTTGTTGTAGTCGATACTGTAGCGAACCGCCAGGTGGTCGCTGTGAGTGTAGCCATCATCTACTCTCCAGTTCGAACTACTTGTTAGGCCAGGACTACAAAAGGTCACGTTAATAATTGACTCCGCTCCGTTTCGACTGAAGGTACTCTTGGTACCGACATTAGCCAAGTCGACATCTAAGCAGCATCAGCATCGCTCTGGAGAGTGTGATGCGACGAGCCAGGCTCAACAGCCGAGGAACGATTTTCACAAGATCCGGTCAATTTGTGTGCTTTGCGGACGACATGGAAATTATCGCCAGAAAATTTGGAACGGTGGCAGAGCTGTACGTGTACACCCGCCTGAAACGCGAACCAGCAAAGGTCCGACTGGTGGTAAATGTTCGGAGGAACCGAACACGACCGGATCCGTCTGGGTAGTAATGTTACGATAGACGGGGATACCTTGGAGGTGGTGGGGGAATTCATCTACCTCGGGATCCTTACTGACGGCTGACAGCAACGTGAGTCGTGAAATTTGAAGGCGCATCATCAGCGGATGTCGGGCCTACTACGGGCTCCAGAAGAAGCTGCGGTCCAAAAAGATTCACCCACGCACCAAATGCATCATGTACAAGACGCTGATGAGACCGGTGGTCCTCTACGGACACGAGACATGGACCTTGCTCGAGGAGGACCTGCAAGCACTCGGAGTAATCGAGCGACGCGTGCTAAAGACGATCTTCGGCGGTGTGCAGGAGAACGATGTGTGGCGGAGAAGGATGAACCACGAGCACGCTGCACTTTACGGCGAATCCCCAGCATCCAGAAGGTGGTCGATGGATGGCCGGAATGATGCAATGGGCAGGGCATGTTGCAAGAATGCCGGACAACAACCCTGCAAAGTTGGTGTTCGCGACAGATCCGGTTGACACAAGAAGGCGTGGAGCGCAGAGAGCACGATGGGCGGATCAGGTGTAGCGTGACTTGGCGAGCATCGGGCGTGACCGAGGATGGAGAACGGCAGCCAAGAACCGTGTATTATGGAGAAATATTGTTGATTCAGTTTTATCTAGAATTTGGATGTAATAAATAAGTACTAAATAAATGAAATGAAATGCAACGATCTACCGCAAATCAATCACGTGTCTCATCAAATCGCCCGTCACGACGCAAAATGCTCCAAGCTCACGTATGTTTCCGCATGTTTGTCCATTGGTTTTGGTTTAAAAACTCTTGTTGAATTTAATGATGGCCGCTTTAACTCCAAATGGATAACATCAGCAATGAATATAACAACTTTTAAATCATTTATGTCTACAAAAACAAATTGGTTTGGGTAAATAAAAACCTAGGGCAAGTTTAATGAATTTACAACTTGTAAGCCGTTACAGATTTTCTGGAGAATCAGGATATCAGGAATCAGGGTACAGCCAACAACTTCTCCGGAGCCATCAAGTGTATTTCGTGTAGATTTTTTTATATAAGGCATGTCTCCTAGTTAGAGCAAACCCCATAGGCTGCGAATATTCCCTTGGTGCGGATTCTAGTTTTACGGTCCCTTTTCATCAAATTATAGAAATTTTGATAGTAATTAGATTCGAATTTGAATCAAAACGCATAAAATTCCGAAAAAATAATATTGTCTAGATTCTTGATCCATCCAAAGAAAGAAAACCGCGTGAGAGATGTCGAAGTCTAACCAAAAATTAATCCCCAAAGTCAAATAGTAAGCCAATCAGATTAAAAGTAAGTACGAAGTAAAATTCAAAGTATTGAACATTAGCTTACATCGTTACGTACAATGCGAACGCCTCAACCCCGATATTGAAATAGCAAAAAAAAACCCTTCATATGTCGATGGATTCGAGAGGGGAAGTAAATCCGACGACAGCTGAATTTTACCGTACAACTTTTCCATTATGCAAATAGGGCCGTAAAGATGGAAACTTAATTTTGAAAGGATTAAGAATTAATTGGAAATGTTTCTCCCGGGGGCTAACCGAGCTCGCTACTGCTGATGCTACTGCTACTGGCTGCACCACCATGTCCCTACGGTGCGTGGTGCGGTGCTGTGCGGGGATGGCCTGGTGGATTCCGACGGTAATGGTAGTGGTTTCTGGTTTCAGGTTGGACTCGGAGCAGATATCTTCCTCTGCCAGTGAGGGAATTCAGTTATGATGACAATCGACAATCGAGTTGCGGAACTGATGACGACAATGGGATGAACTCTCATTACTAAATGAGGAAAACTGTTATTAGGAAATTTTGTGCTGCTGAAGAAAAGTGGAAAATGTCCCGCATGATGATAATTCCGTCGCTTCCTTATTCCTATTAATTGCGCAAATAATAGAGATTACCATATTCCTTCTTTTATGCGTCTCTTTCAGATTTCATTTCGTGATATTAGTTTTTCAGAGAAAATTTAGCACATGGCGAATGTCAATTTTCTTCCACCGACATCTTAGCCGGAAATATTACAGTCCAACAATGGAAAACCAGGAAAAATCCCCACTCCCCGCACAGCCCAGCATCAGAAGCCAGATTCATTAAAAGCAGATTTCAATTTTTGCGATGACACTCTAAGGTCAACAGTTTTGCTCTCCGCCGCGCCGGTTGGCATCGCAGTGTCATATCAATAGTCGAACATCATAATTCATGGCTTGGCTTGGACAGGACAAGAGAAACCGAGCACAAAAAGCAAAGGAATAACTTTTTGCCAATATGTTTGCGAGACGGCGGTGGTGATGGTTCGGTCGGTCTCGGTCGCCGGTCGGTTGGTCCAGTTCAGTGCGGTGGTGGTTCGGACTAAAAGCTTTCCAAGTTGAGTCGAGTAGGAGATAGAAGGGAATTGGAGTGAAACAATCGCTCCAACTGATAGTGAGCGTATTGGGCGGATAGATAGGTTCACGTTTGAATTGGAAATGTGAATTGCGTAGAATCTAACTTTATACCCTGAATTGCAAGTTTTGGTGGTTTTACAACCCATTGGAAATGAAAAAAGCTACACGGGGCTTAGAAACGACATGTGAAGACCAGAAGTAATCCCTGCTTTTATTCTTACAAGTTTTGGCTCACAAGAATTCCTCCAGGATTCGTGATGGGATTCTTCAGGGATTTTATTTAGGAATTCCTTCAGAGATTCCTGTTTTTATTCTTTCAAAATTGCTCCAAGAACTTTCTACAATGAATCCTTCAGAAATTTATGCGGATATTTCTCTAGGAATTCCTCCAGCGATTTCTCAAGCAATTCCACTAGAATTTCCTCCGAGAATTCCTCCAGAGTTTCCTCCAGGTATTCGTCCACCAATTCCTTTAGGACATTTCTTCAGAAATTCGTTTAGATATTTCTACTTATATTCCTCCAGAGAAGCCATTGAGAAAACTTACCAGGATTCCTAAAAGAAATTTTCCATGGAGTCTTCCAAGGAATCCCCTGAGATGGAATTCCGCCACGAATTAATCCAGGAAAACCTCCGGGGATTCCTTCATAAATTTGCCTAAGGATTCTTCCATGGATTTCATTAGAAATGCCTCCAGAACTTATGTATCTCCAAGGATTCCTGCGAGAAAATCTCCAAGGATTCCTTCAGGAAATTCTCCTGGGAGTCTTCCAGGGATCCTTCCACAGTTTCTCCAGAAATTACTCCAAAGATTTCCCAAGGAAGTCCTCCAGCGTTTCCTGCAGGAGTTCTTTTAGAGATTCTTACTTATGTACACTCCTACAGAGATTTCTTCGGGGACCTGCAGGAATTCGTCCAGGAATTCCATCAGGGATTCTTTTTGGAATCCCTACTCATATTCCTCCAGGAAATCCTTTGGGAAAACTTCCAAAAATAACTCCAGGAAATCGTCCAGGGACTTCGCCATAAATTCCTTCAGGGATTCCTCCAGCAACTTCATCAATGATTCCTTCGAGAATTCCCTCCAGCGGCTCATCCAGGAACTCCTTTACGCTCCCGTTGGGGGTTCTTGCTAGAATTCTTCTAAGATTCCTCCAAAAAGTTCTCTGAGGAACCACGAGGAATTTCTCTACGCATAAATCCAGAAAAACCTCCAGGGATTTCTCCAGAAATACCTCCAGAAATTCCTACAGGAAATCGTACACCAAATTCCTACAGAAATTTGTCCAAGGATTCCCCCAGGGATTCCTTTACAAATTCCTTCAGAGATTCTTACTTATGTTCCTCCAGGGATTAATTCGAGAAAATCTCCAAGGATTCCACCAGAAACTCATATAGACATTCCTCAAGGAAACTGTCCAGTAATTCCTCCAGGTGTAACGACCCTAAGTCGTTATCACCCTAACTATTCCATATTAATTAGGATTCCTCAGTAGATATAATGTAATTGCTACTTATGTGGAACATTGGCACTTTTACCCTAGTAGCGATAAAGTTTGCGTTTGAATGTAAAAACAGTAGATACTTATAATGTGACGCCCGAGTACGCACATGTGAATCAACGGTTCACCGTTAAGATAAACAAAGACCTAGAGGTCAGAACGCTCCAAGCGAGCACGTTGGAATCTACGAACCACCGTTAACGTAAATAGTAAATAGCGAGTCACGTGGGGTTCAACGAATGTTCGTTAACACCCAAAGATATGAACTAGGTAGCCAAAACAGACGTGTACAGTCATAAATATTACTTGAAAGCCAACTTATAAAAGCCATTACTATGTTCAGAGGGGGGCAGTCAGTATGTAGTCAGTTAATAGTTGAGTTTATAGAAGTCAGTTGATAGGAGTTAGTTTATAGATGAAAGTCTATAGGGAAGTCTAGATGGGGAAGTCTAGAGAGTGAAAGTGAGAGCTGTGCTCGAGTGTTAAGTTTTAGTTTTAAGTGTTTTAGTTTTATAAGAACAATGGACAATATAAGTGAAGAAAGGAAGTGATGTAGCAGTTATCAATTTGATGACAGTACCATGGAGGAAAGGGAAATAAAGTACCGTAAAACGGGGTATCTTTGATAATGCGGGTAATTTTGATAGTGCGGCAGGCATTGTGTAATTTATCTTATAACTATGATTCCTTCAACCAGTTAAGAAAAAGGTAAACGTAAATCAATTTTATACATATAAAAGTTCATCTTAGACGTATTTTCATTAAAATCTAGTTTATATACAACTTTTTGGACAAAAAATAAAAATTGTTGATATTTTTGTCATTTGTCAACCCCTTCAAACAATCTGCTATACGACTTCGTTACAACTATTTTTTCAATGAATGGACGCTTATTCTTGATAGATTCATCATAGTAGATTCCAAATCTGGCCTTGAATCTCTTAACGAAGTGTGTTTTAACGAAATGGAAGCAATTTTGTAAATCTGGATATTAATCTCCATACATTGATAAACGCCTAAAAATATGCAAGGCCCTTGTAATTTCATGTAGATAAATATGTCTTGTTAAAAATTTGTTAATAAAACATTAGAAAACTACCCAAAAAAAGAAAAACTAACAATGAATAACATGTAATCATAAGTTGTTGTACCGTTAAGCATTTATAATTACAAAGATAATGATTTTTGATAGCTAAATTTATTGTGTTTTCACTCAATACTTCACAAACTCATTTTTATATGTGAAATTTAGTAAAAAATCAACGTTTTGATATAAAAATTCTATCAAATATATTTCGCAAGCCTTCTCTCATCATGATCATACTCCTAAGATTTCAATGTGTGATTGTTTTTTGAGATTTGTTGTGTTTTTAGGGCATTATCAAAGTTACCCCAAAGTGAAAATCTGGTTTTTGGTTATATAAAAAGCTAAACGTTATCCAAAACATTTCAGATTATCGAATCTTTTAATTGCAATTGATAACTGATACCCCAGTACTTGTTTTAAAAATATAAAACTCAGGAAATACTGTTACATGTAAAAATATTGAGAAAATTCACTGAAAAACTATCAAAGTTACCCCATTTTACGGTACATCTTTTTGTACACAGGAAGTCGTCCAGTAATTCTCCAAGAACTCTTCCAACGATTTTTCAGGAGTTTCTCCTAAGATTCCTCTGGGAATTCTTCCATGGTGCGTGTTTAGGATAGAGACGAACCAGCCAAAGACAAACCAATCAATCAATCCATGGTGTACTTTATGAAGTATTTCAGACGGACTTACTTGTATTCCTTCCGGATTCCTTCGGGCAAACATCTTTAGGTGACAGCGTGTTCATGAAAATAACATCGGGCAAAAAGTTTGAATGAATTTACCCTAAGAGTTACGTCTGTTTGTGATGGGAGTGCCAAGACGATCAAATCATTCACAGGTCTTCAAAAACACAATGTTGAATTCCATGCACGAAATACATCCGTTATTCCAGCAGCACACAAAGACGATTGATGGAGTGGAAATTCCTATTCATTCCTCATTGTTTTTTTTTTCTGTTCGGGTGAGCCACTGCGACCAGTATTTAGATCTTTTGTGGCATTACCCGTATCCTTAGTATTTAGTGCATGTCGTACTACTCCATTGTCATTGAGAGGCAATGAAACATCGATTTCTGTACAGTTCCTGTTTTGTTATCCCAGAGAAGAAATCGATTGCGATGAAAAGGTCCCGTTATCATAGAGATTTTAATCCCAGTGAAAGAGCGCCCCTAATCAAACACAATTCATTCGAATTCTGAGAAAAACAAAACGGTGGTACTGATATTTATCCATGCATCGGAACTCTAGCCCCATCCATGTCTTGCTTCTAGTTTAGTCCCAGGACAACATAGAAAAACCCTAATTAATCCACCTAGCGGTGATGGTGCCTTTCTCGTGCTTTAAAATATCCTTTCTACAAAACTCGAGCGACATGTTGATGACATTGACATAAATACAAAATGAAAACTGCTTGCTAAATTTACTCAATATGGATACATTTTATATTAGCATAACATCCAATATTCAGAAAATATAAGACAACGATCCAAAACTCAAACCAAACAAGTGTCATGAAGCCGCAAAATATTGAAACGTCATTTTAGATTTTCCGGTCATCATTTTATGACTCCGGATATCTACCCGAACTAAACTGACCGCCATCTTGAACATTGAGACACTATCTTGGATGTTCTGGTATTCATTTTTGGACTCTGCATCTACAATTACATAAAACAGTCGCCGTATTGAATTTTGGCATGTCGTTTATGATTTTCTGGTTACCAGTTTTGGACGAAGACCGGCATTCTTCCCCATTCAAACTATAGTCATATTGCAGACCTTGTATAACAGCGCACAGCTTGGGTTTACTGGTTACAAGTTTTGAATTCTGGACATATTTTCATACAAAATATGCCCATAATGCAAGAATTAAAAATCCTATAAAATAGGCACTTACTTGAACACTGGGCCATTATCTTGGACTTTGGACCGCTATCTTGGATACTCTGGTGGACTCCGAACAAATTTCCCATACCAAATACACTTATTTTACATAGTTTTAGAGCTCAAAATTCCTTAAAACAGCCACCATCTTCTGTTGACGCGATCAAATTCTTATTTTTCCATTCAACGTTGACCCATCTTGCTATAAATTTACACCTTAGGAATCAGAAATGGTACGATTTGATGAGATTGCTTTAGTTTTGTCTATATTTTGTTCGCATATATGAGAACTTAGACCTATTTGTCACTGCTGTTCATACTACACGGAAAAAAATCCATTCCCCTAATCATGAATAAAAAATCATGTTCTTATGATGTCTGCCAACTCATAATATCATAATTAAAATTCATAATATCATGAATGAGTTGGCCAGAAATATGAATAGAAACAAGCATTTTCATAAATTATATTCATGGTCGCTTCCTAGCGTTACATTTATCTGCCATATGCAATTATATAAATCGCGCGGTCGTCCAGCACAGACATGTGGAAAAAGTTGAACCTGCTATTTTTGCAAAGTTTTTATTTGGTTAGAGTAATAAATGTGCATATATGAGGAAATGGAACATCGAAACAGTGTGCCCGTAAGATTCGGCAGGTTGTTGGGAAATGATTGACTAAAAAGTAAACGCGCAAAAAGTAAACAGTGCCTAGTTCGCGTTTTCGTTGTGCCATCCGTCGTAGCTCCGAGTTTATGTACGGAGGGTGAAGCAAAGTGAGAATCGCCCGTTAATTTTCGGTAATTCTCTCTATTTTTTTGGTTTATCCATCGTTTGACGAGTTCGGAGACTCAGCAAGTGATGTGAACTAGTGAACAATTGATGTGGTTTGGAGGGCATCCTTAGCCTGTTGGATGTAGGTGCCAAAGACAAAAATAATAAACCAGCTAAATATGATTATCCGGTGAGTTCGATCATTGTTGTTCTCTTTTATATTTGAACATTACATATCTTCACTAACAAGAGGCCAACTAAAAAGTGCTGCTTGCTCATAGAAAAAAAGATGATGGATAGGTCCCAAAATCATAGAAATGGGCTCTGATATCACGTATTTTATTTTCTTATGATTTTAGCTTGCATCGTTTTATTAATCTAATTAAAAGCATTTGGGACCGACGACGACGGAATCATAAAAGTAATTCTTAATTCCATGAATTCTATGCATGGTTCCATCTCCCTCAACCATGATTTTATGAATTTGACTGAGAAGCATATAGGTCCGACGACGACGGAATCATAAAAGTAATTCTTAATTCCATGAATTCTATGCATGGTTCCATTTCCCTCAACCATGATTTTATGAATTTGACTGAGAAACATTGAGGTCCGACGACGACGGAATCATAAAAGTTATTCTGAATTCCATGAATTCTATGCATGGTTCCATTTCCCTCAACCATGATTTTATGAATTTGACTGAGAAGCATATAGGTCCGACGACGACGGAATCATAAAAGTATTTTTTGATTCCATGAATTCTATGCATGGTTCTACCTCACCAAACCATAATTTTATGAATCTGGTGGTAAAGCATCAGGATCTGCATCCAGGTTTATGAAAATTATTCTTGGCTTCATGAATGCTACTCATGATCCCAGCTTATTTAATCATAGCTTCATGATTATATTTTCCATTTTTGGTCGTCGAAAGCCAAAACAATAACGGGTGCATAGCGTTATGGTGAAATCAATCATAAGATCATAAAATTTAATCATGGTGTATGTTTATAACATAAAATCATAAAAATATCGGGAAACTATGAGTCATATTCATGGTCTTGGGAATGGATTTTTTTCCGTGTAATGTTTATCAGGCCATTAAACAAAGCCACTATTTATTTTTTCACATGAACGTTGGTTCTGCTACACAACAGCTAGTCTCTAATGTGCTCTAAGGCTATTTTCTTGATAAGCGTTCATTAGATTATCAAAAAATCTGCGATGTGTCGTATGTATGGGATTGGTTCATTTTTATATTTGGTAATTTCCGGTGGGATAGCCGGATCTGATTCCATGAGTCATGGACCATGACACTACCGGTTGTCCCAATTATGGTCTGAGAATATTTTATTGCTATTTATTCACCTTTACCTAATCACCGCGATTTGATATACCGCATGAATGTTTCACTTTTACTTCTAACCACTTCCGAAGCCACAGCTGAACCCGCAACACTAACGGGAATCTAATGTGGTCTGACCCTATTTTTCCATCAGGTTGTCGATAAGTCGTGATCAGTCTTGTTAGAGATCACAGTCATTTGAACCTTTTCGTCGATATTCGGCCTCCTTTGTCTCCGACATTCGCAACACAAGCAATCAAACTACTGTTCCAAACAAAAATGTCAAACGAATGCACTTCACCACGATAGTGGCTTCGGGAGACGGTTCGGCATTTGTTATTCCTGTCTTCTTCCATAATAAGAGCTATGTTGCCCATCTGTGTGTCGTATTCAATGCAACATGCAATAATAAACTAATATTAACATTAATAATCGGAATTGGCTGAAAATCTATGCGTAAAGCTAGAATTAGACACATGTCATCGTGTCAGATGACATTGATTTGACCCTTTCTTATGTTTATTGATCTTCGTTCTACTGCTCGTGTTGTGTGTAGGTAAGAGGTAACGATAGCGCACAAATGTAACAAAGCCGACTGACACCCGACTGCGGCAACGAAATGAAGGTAGTGAAAAGTGTCGAATGTTTACAAGACTGGTCGTGATTTGATGTACCGCATCCATGGGTTTGGTTAAATTTTACATTTTACTACCTGGATCTGATTCCGGGTAACTACCGGCTGAACCAAATATGGTTTAACATTATTGTCTTGTCAACTGCTCATCGGTTAACCAAAAACGCTGCAAATTGAAGGTGTCACATGCAGGGTTTGACAATTTCGATGGGACTCTCAGAACCAAATCCGGAACACTACCAGTTGTCTTTAGTGAGACGTAAGGCTATTTTCTAGCTAACTGTTCATCAGGTTATCGCAAAAGCCACGATTTGATGTGTCACATGCCTGGCTTTGGTTTACTTTTACATTTGGCCTCTTCCGGCCACTCAAAACCGATTCCGAAACACTTGCTGGCCGTTCATTAGGTAATCTAAAAAGCCGCTATTTGATGTGACGCATGTACGGGTTTGTTTCTCTTTCAGATTTGACCACTTCGGCGGGAACCCCGGAACGGGTTCCGGAACACTACTGGTTCAGATATGGTCTGAGATGGTTTTCCTGCTCATTGTCCATCAGGTCATCGAAAATGCCGTGGTTTGATGTGTCGCATGTATGGGTTTGGTTCAATTGTATATTTGGCCACTTCCAGCGGGACGCCTAGAACCGGTTCCGGAACACTACCGGTTCAGATATGGTCTGAGATGGTTTTCCTGCTCATTGTCCATCAGGTCATCGAAAATGCCGTTGTTTGATGTGTCGCATGCATGGGTTTGGTTCAATTGTATTTTTGACCACTTCCAGTGGAACGCCTAGAACCGGTTCCGGAACACTACCGGTTCAGATATGGTCTGAGATGATTTTCCTGCTCATTGTCCATCTAAAATGCCGTGGTTTGATGTGTCGCTTGCATGGGTTGGTTTACTTGTATATTTGGTCACTTCCAGCGGGACGCCCAGAACCGGTTCGGGATCACTACCGGTTCAGATATGGTCTGAGACTATTTTCCTGCTTACCGCTCATCAGGTTATCGAAAATGCCGTGGTTTGATGTGTCTCATGCATGAGTTTGGTTCACTTTGATATTTGCCACTTCCGGCGGGACATCCGGAACCGGTTCCAGAACACTACCGGTTCAGATATGGTCTTAGACTATTTTTCTGCTTACCGCTCATCAGGTTATCGAAAATGCCGTGGTTTGATGTGTCGCATGCATAGGTTTTATGCATTTTCATATCTGGTCCCTTCCTGGGGTACCGTTCCGGAACACCTAAATGACCATAACTCCGGAACGGCTGGACCGATCCGAACCATTTTCAATAGGAAACAATGGGACCAGATTCCGCGTCGAATAAACCGTCGGTCATTAAAATCGGTTGAAGTTTACTGCCAAAAAGTGATGTGAGTTTTTTTGTACACACACACACACACACACACACACACATACACACACACATACATACACACATACACACACACTCGGGACCACTCGGGAAACTGGCTAAGCGCCAGCATGCTACCGTGATGGACTCTCCAAAGCGAGTCATCGATGTTCGTTGCTGCAGGCTACGCAGCTAACCTTGTGGGTGCGATGTGCACTAGCCCCTCTCTGAAGCAATACCTTCTTGGTGGTTCCGGAGAGACGTAGGGTTTGGCGACCATAGGAATGGTTTAGTGGGTACGAGGAGAGAGTAGTCCTGGATTTTACTTTTGTTGTAGAAGACGGCCTGTCAGACCTACACTACCCTAACCTTCTGTTAGGGTGTCTGTTGAGCAGATTATCCCCCTATGGTTTAGAAAAAAATAAACACATACATACACACATACAGACATCACCTCAATTCGTCGAGCTGAGTTGATTGGTATATGTGACTCGACCCTCCGAGCCTCCTATCAAAAAGTCATTTTTGGAGTGAACATATAGCCTTTCCAGTACACTTGGTGTACGAGAAAGGCAAAACCCGGGACTTTAGGCTAGTTGCAAAACTCTGTCAAATTAGAGAATGTGTCCTGCAATAAGAATGCACGTGAGTCCTTGAATCACTAGAACTTAACAGTCCTTGATAGGTTAGTACGCAATTAGATACGTAAAGCATGTTTGTTTTCCTAACATCAAGTGTAGTCTCGGGTGGGCAAAGTCCGATTGTTTAACTACACGGAAAAAAATTCATTCCCAAGACCATGAATATGACTCATAGTTTCCCGATATTTTTATGATTTTATGTTATAAATATACACCATGATTAAATTTTATGATTTTATGATTGATTTCACCATAACGCTATGCACCCGTTATTGTTTTGGCTTTCGTTGTTTTGAGTCATGTGCATTGTACTTGATTTTATTCAAAAGAATAGAGCAAAAGGGATCAACTTGCCGCCAGATTACGGTACCGTGAATCCTTATTACCAAAACACATTACCCCAACTTGGCAATCCGGATGTCACTAGGGTTCGGATTGGTAGATCTTGAACCGTAACGCAACACATAAAGTCGATCTACCTACGTTACGGGCTCCGTTAAAGATCGAGCATAATTTAAACCCCCTCAACCATTCATCCATCAGCACGGGTCGCCTGGCACCTTGGATTGGGGTTCCCTGTTTAGTGGATTTTTACCCCCGGAACAGGTGGTCCGTAGTGTTATTCTTAGCCAATTGAGACAACCGCTACTGACACTACACAGCTATCTAGGCTGATCGGGAAAAGAAGTTAACATTGATGGTTAATTTCATATGGACCCGAATAGCCGGAAGAATTGTTCCTCATTGTTGATCCGGCATTTAAAATTTCACTGACCCTTATGAAGCCTTTCGCTATGAATCAAAACGAAAAATAAAACATTTATCTAATTGCAACAAAATGCGTTTGGGCACCTGAAAGCTAGATTCCGGAAATATCTCGGGGCTTGGAGGTACACATTAGCAATGCCAATCGCATTATTAAGACCAGTTGCATCCTACATACCTAACCTGTGCAACGATCGAAACGATAAAATTACCAAATTATGAATTGCGGCGCTTAAAACAAATTCTTGGAAACTTCAGCCAAGCGGATTTGCAGTGTAAGCTGATAATCAATCTAGAACATCAGTTCGGCGTGCAAAAATGAAACAACTAATTTCTTTTCATGACAGATTGTTTTTGATCGATCCTCCTACTGTCTACACCTAATAACCAGCTACTTTAAACAGGTTAAAATGTAATGAATGTAGGTCGAATTGTGAATTTTGGTATGTAACTAACAACATGAGATACTTTATGTCTTGTGAATAACCCTACTACGAAGTATGTTAAAGTCTGTCAATTTTCGTTGCGAAGAGCTGATTGTATTCGCGCATGAGTTCAACGATGTGCTGATCAGTTTCTTGTGATTCCTTAATGAACGTTTCATACTTGTCATTCTCCTTTTTTAGCCAATACCAAGGCCAATTCCAATAATCTTTCATGTAGCTATTATATTTTTCCATTGTTTAGCTGGGGCTCGCTCCGATGGCTTGTTAGATCTTCCCGATGATGATCTAACCTTTATTTTCGCGCCAAACTATGAATCCTGGTGCAAAGCTCGTTCAGCGATAAAAAAAATCCGCTCCTCACACATTTTTGCGTAAACGTGAGAGTTTTTACTTACGCTTCGCAATGCGGAAATGTTTTCGCGCTTAAGATCAATTACCTACTCGGCGAATTTCTGCTTGGTTCGATACCTTGTTTGGCTTCTTGGAGGTTTTCAGTTTTTTCGGACTCCTCGTGCCGATTTGAAGACTGTTTGTACGTAGATTTGAGCGGTTTAAAAAAAGTTAACGGTGAAGAAGGAACGCAAAACTACGTTTGTTATTGTTTTGAGCGTCAAAATAGTGGAATTCTGCGGTCAGGGTTTCACCACAGCCTGGAAATGGAGCTGGCATCATTTTTATTTGTTGTATTTTGCGACAGTACAACTGTCGAAGACCGTGGTACGAGAACCACGGGTGTATCACGCACGATGCGTGCATGATACTACCGTGATATGTGATTTCATTGAGTACCGTAATCCGGGGTAACATTGATCAAAGTTTTCGATCTTTCTTGAATAATTTTCTTGTTAAAGCAAACGTTACATGTTTCATATTTTTAAAACGAGTACTGGCCCTCTGAGTATGTGTTGAGCTACTCGAAAAAGTATGGTGAAACTTTAAAACATGTTAGAATAGGCTTTGTAATCTTATTTTTGATTTTGTTGATTTGGGGTTACATTGATCAACTTAGTAAACAATGTTCGTTTGTGTTGTAAACACTGTGGTGCACAAATGAAAAGACGTGCCCATGGTTAATAAATTAAATACGGTGGTCACAGAATTATATGCTGGCGCAAAACGATTGAACTTCATCAAGCAGGGTGTCTACTCAATTATGAAAATGAAATTCCCTGATATTTCCAGGATTTTTCCAGGTTTATGAGAATAATTCCAGGTTTAACAGGTTTTGGGAAATTTCTAGTTTCTACTATTATGACATTTAAGGAGAACATTCCACCAGCATTTAGGACGAGATGATTTTTAGATGGAATTCTTAATACAATCCTGGCGATACTTTAGGAGAATTTTCTGCATGCTTTGATGAAAATTTTGTTTGTGAATTTTTGAAGGAATTTAGCAAGGAAAACAACAATAAAATACACTATATTTTTATAAAAGTTAAGCTTGGCCGTTCCAGCAGAAAATCTTCCTGATAGTTCCTGAGCAAACTTTCTTAAATATTGTCGGACATTTCAAAAATTGCAGCTAACACTTTGAAACGAATCCTCAAACAAACCCTTCACGCATAGCTTCGGTTATTGCGCACGAAGACCTTCGTTGGTTTCGCAAAAGATTCACTCAAGTATGTACTTTCATTAATTTCACTATACTCTTCTCTCAAGCGATTCTTCCTTTTATAGAAATTGCTAGCAACAATGTTAGATATGTTTATAGGACTTCAGTCAGAAAATCCTTTCAGAGTTTGAAAAGAATTGACTTCAAATAATACTGCCAGTTACTCTTGAAAATAAAAAAAAATGTCTACATAAATTCAACTAGAGGAATTTCTTAATTCCTTCAGAATATTTTAATTCTTTTCTCCACAACAAATTTAATCGATTACTTAACATCAAAACATCGTTTTTACCAAAAGTATATGAACAAATATTGTTACAGATGGACTACTTAAAAAATTAATAGAAAAAATTGTAATTCAATAGTTTTGGTTGTCAACTATGGGAAAGAGAGAGCTGAACATTATTTCAAACATTGTTCAGAATCATTTATGAGTTGTTCTAAAAATGTTTCAGAAATAGTCAGAAAAATATTTAAAAAATTCTTCCAGAAGTCATCTAACAAATTCCGCTAGAAATACCATCGAATCCGCCAGAAGTCCCAATTGATCAATAATATTCTGCAGGAGTTTCAGGAACTGCGCTCAAGATGTATCTTTAAGTTCCTTCAGGTATTTTCCAACATCTACAGGCGATTGCAAATTTGTTAGGCAAACCTCAATAAATTCTGCAAGACAATAAGCTCATTTACATGGAAATAGAGAAAAATAGGTTATACAATTTAAGTCACTAAGCCAATATTTAACGCTTCAATAGATTGAAAGATTTGAGAATTCAAAATCTTAACAATAAAAGCATGTCGACTCAGTTTTCCGAAATAGGTAAAACATAAAATAGGATATTGCTGTGGAGGAAGTACAATTTAGTATCAACGTCAAGGGTAAAGAATATCTGATAAATAATATTTAACGAGCGGGTTGTTAATAGCGGCGCAGCCGAAATTTTTATTCGCTTCGAGGCATTTCTAACTAAAAATTTGTATTAAAATGATAAACACAGAAATTCCCTGATTGTCACCATAATTCCCTGAGAATTCCAGGATTTTTCCAGGTCGAGTAAAATTCCCTGATAATTCCAGGTTTTCCAGGTTTTTCCAGGTAGTAGACACCCTGTCAAGGTTCCATGCTTGCTCTGTTTACAGTTCGATCGTTTGCGACATGCAAAGTTCGGACCGATTGATTTTGTCACGTGCTGACCTAGCATAAGTCACTCCAGGAGTCTTCCATAAGACCCGGTATGTAATAATTGATGTGCAACATATTTGGGGGGTATAAATACCGGCTTGTCCGGAGAATACAGTCAGTTTCAATTCAACAATCATAGAGTGTTTTAATTAACCCTATCACATCCAAAGTGAGTCTACGTCAACACCCTTACTTACTAAATTTGGGGTCTCTGATTTCAAATATGTTGTCCAAATTCTTATGTATGTAAGTTATGTACTTTATGAGTTATTTTAAAATTTAAATGCTTTAAACCGCGAATAACGCCTAAAGGTAGGCAATGGCTTAATGATCAACTCAAAATTTATATTGGTAAAAGCGCCAACTGACTACAGAGAGTATAAACAAACACTTCTGCACGCGGGTGAGCAGATGAGGCAGGTTCGTTAGTGCATTGCATTTGTCTCTTTCCCATCTTCAACTTGTTCATCACGCTGTGCATATGACGCAAGAAATATGCACGCATAGGCAATGGGAGAATAAAAGAAACAGCAAACCAAGATATGCCACACCATATATGTGCTGTGTACTACATGGAAGTAAACACCGCGCCGGTTGGAAAGTGAAAAATGATTTTGTGCAGTTTTCGCGATTGTGTGGCTATCACCGCGGAGTTTTCGTGATATAGTGCATATTATTCCATTTGTGAAGCCGGTGAAACATTTAACACTACGAAGTAATTACGCTTCGTGAGGCAATTAAAAAGTAAGACTGTTCCCGGTAAGATAGTGCTAGTGAAATGGTGCGAGTTAGTGTGCGTTGGGGGGAATTCGGAAAGATAGCGCACAATTTATAAAATAGCAGTTTTGCAGTGAAATATTGTGAAAATGATGTGTTTTTGGTGTCAATGAAAAGGTAAGTGAGCCAGCGTTGAAGCAAATTTTAAAATATCTTTAAATTTCGAGTATTTCTTCATCTTCAACTGAAAACTCACACATGTTGAGAAAATTTTGCAAGCATGTGTTAGAAAATCGAAACTGATTTTCCCATTAAGGATTAATAGCCTACGACCGATAAATATACTACTTGTTGTTCGCTCCGATGCGAATGCACTAAGCGCTCTCAGGGCTATTTACTCTCAGGGTCGGCTGCCACTTACTACGGGAGGAATCACGACGCCAACACTAGTCAACAACAGAGGGGGACAACACAGGAAATTCAAGCCGTTCTTCATAAATCAAAAAACGTTGCACAAAACTAAGCTTAAACATTTTTATTCTTATTAAATAACAAAGTTACATCAAATAAGGAGGGGGGGGGGGTTATATCGTTGCGGCCGTGCTAAACGTTGGAGCTCATGCAGTAAGGAGAAAGAGAGAGAGAGGTATCGTGTTGAATTTTACTTGCCCAAGACGCCACCTAGTAGGCGGAATGCCTAGATGTACGAGTTCCGGGGCCATCGTGCCGGAAAACTAGTCGGAGGGGCCATAATCCTCTTGGTACTGGCTATTTTGGGGTTGGTTGGTTGCTGCGGGGTAATTGGGCCCACCGAAGGGGCCTTCCGAGGGATATCCTGTTCCTGGCCGGGGTTCGATGCTACCATCTGGTTCTACAGTGGGGTTGAGAAGTGTGGATGTCGATCTGTTTGGTGACGTCTCATAGACTCATGCACGCGGTGACAGCCAATCGGATGTTGAGCACTCCCGCGGGCGGGGAAACCCACGGTCCTCTCGGGGGCCCTCACCTCAATGGCGGTGGCTGCCACTCTCGCGCCACGTGTGGCACAGCGAAATGACTTCGGGACTCGCCGGCCACCAGTCTAGAGCTCGCCACAAATTCCTGGGGTTGACGGGACCAGATCCCACGAGATTGGCTTAACGATTTCTGTGTAGTAAGGTCCTCGTCTCGACGGTAGTTTCCGGTGACTCCGTCCGGATATCCTGATCGTAGTGGGGTTTCAGTCCTCTCGTCCTGACCTTCTGAAGGGTGGGATGAAGCGGTGATCCTGGATCGTTTGATGAAGTCCCATAGGCTCGTGCACGCGGTGGCAACCAATCGGATATTGAGCACTCCCGAGAGCGGGGAAACCCACGGCCCTCTCGGGGACCCTCACCTCAATGGCGGCGGTTGTCACGCTCACGCCACGTGTGGCGCGGAGCAATGGCGAGGGGGCTCTCCGGCCACCAGCCTAGGGCTTGCCACCAGTCCCAGCGGAGTGACAGAAACGGGTTGTATGTGGCGGTATCTGGCTTTCTCCCCGATGGTTTTAAACCTCCTCACTCCGGTTTGTGGTTTCCACGCCGCCCAGAACTGCGACCGCACTTTTCCAAATCCGCTCCTCGCCCGGGGTTCGTGGGCCACTTCCAAAATCTCCTCTTCTTTGTCGTTAACCAGCGTTCAAATAGGGTCCGGAGATCCCGAGGAAAATCCTCTTTTCGGCCGAAACATCGGGAAAAGCAAGACTTGCCGTTTTGATTTACCTAATACTGAGAAAGCCAGCATTCCGAAATCAATATATTCCAGTCGTACTCATCCAGCACTCTTCATTCTTCTTGATGAATCATCGAAAAAACTTCGGAAAAAGGCCTTTTTAGAATTCCAAATTTTAGACCCATTTCTCACCTCCAACGACAGTATTAATCAAATCATCCATAGTGGATTTTTTTCCATGAAAATGTCGTAAAATTGAATATCTCTGGGCGCCGCTGGAATATCGTCGATATTTTTTCGTTAAAATGAAGATTTTTTCATGGGCAATTTGATGGTAGGGTATTCGTTCACAGCACGCGATTATTTCTTGCAGTTTTGGTCAAATAAAGGTAGTTTTACCCTATTTTTAGTGGAAAGCAGATATTCATACGTCTATAACTCTGAATTCCGTTGAGATAAATTTAATATTTTTTTGTTAAAATGAAGGTATTTTCAGGGGCAGTCTGTTGGTAGGACATTCGTTTACAGCCCGCTATTATTTCTTGCAGTTTTGGTCAAATAAAGGTAGTTTTACCCTATTTTTAGTGGGAAATAGATATTGTACGTCTATAACTCTGGATTCCGTTGAAATAAATTCAGACTTTTTTCGATAAAACGAAGGTACTTTCATGGGCAGTTTGTTGATAGGATATTCGTTCACAGCCCGCTATTATTTATTGCAGTTTTGGTCAAATAAAGGTAGTTTTACCCTATTTTTAGTGGGAAATAGATATTTGTACGTCTATAACTCTGGATTCCGTTGAGATAAATTCATTCTATTTTCGATAAAATGAAGGTATTTTCAGGGGCACTCTGTTGTTAGGACATTCGTTTACAGCCCGCTATTATTTCTTGCAGTTTTGGTCAAATAAAGGTAGTTTTACCCTATTTTTAGTGGCAAGTAGATATTCATACGTCTATAACTCTGAATTCCGTTGAGATAAACTCAATCTTTTTTCGTTAAAATGAAGGTATTTTCATGGGTAGTTCGTTGATAGGATATTCATTCACAGCCCGCGATTATTTCTTGCAGTTTTGGCCAAATAAAGGTGATTTTACTCTAGTTTTAGTGCAATGCTGATATTCATACGTCTATAACTCTGGATTCCGTTGAGATAAATTAAACTTTTTTCGTTAAAATGAAGGTATTTTCATGGGCAGTTCGTTGATAGGATATTCATTCACAATTCGCGATTTTTTCTTGCATACATACATACATTTATTTGTTCAACATCATTAAGACAAGACATAATCAACAATAGTACGCCACAATACTCGGTTTGTGGCTGCCGCTCTCCATCCTCGGTCGCGCCCAATGCTCGCCAAGTCACGCTCCACCTGGTCCGCCCATCGTGCTCTCTGCGCTCCACGCCTTCTTGTGCCAACCGGATCCGTTGCAAACACCAGCTTTGCAGGGTTGTAGTCCGGCATTCTTGCAACATGCCCTGCCCAACGTATCCTTCCGGCTTTGGCCACCTTCTGGATGCTGGGTTCGCCGTAAAGTGCAGCGAGCTCGTGGTTCATTCTTCTTCGCCACACGCCGTTCTCCTGCACACCGCCGAAGATCGTTCTTAGCACGCGTCGCTCGAAAACTCCGAGTGCTTGCAGGTCCTCCTCGAGCATGGTCCATGTCTCGTGCCCGTAGAGGATCACCGGTCTTATCAGCGTTTTGTACATGGTGCATTTGGTGCGTGGGTGAATCTTTTCGACCGCAGTTTCTTCTGGAGCCCGTAGTAGGCCCGACTTCCGCTGATGATGCGCCTCCGAATTTCTCGGCTCACGTTGTTGTCAGCCGTCAGTAAGGATCCGAGGTAGACGAATTCCTCCACCACCTCGAAAGTATCCCCGTCTATCGTAACATTACTACCCAGACGGATCCGGTCGTTTTCGGTTCCGCCTACCAGCATGTACTTTGTTTTTGAGGCATTCACCACCAGTCCGACCTTTGCTGCTTCGCGTTTCAGGCGGGTGTACAGTTCTGCCACCGTTCTAAATGTTCTAGCGATAATGTCCATGTCGTCCGCAAAGCACACAAATTGACCGGATTTTGTGAAAATCGTTCCCCGGCTGTTGAGCCCGGCTCGTCGCATCACACCTTCCAGCGCGATGTTGAAGAGTAGACATGAGAGTCCGTCACCTTGTCGCAGTCCCCGGCGAGATACGAATGAACTGGATAGTTCACCCGAAACCCTTACGCAGTTTTGCACACCGTCCATCGTTGCTTTAATCAGTCTAGTCAGCTTCCCAGGAAAGCCGTTTTCGTCCATGATTCTCCATAGCTCTGCGCGGTCGATACTATCGTATGCCGCTTTGAAGTCGATGAACAGGTGGTGCGTTGGGACCTGGTATTCACGGCATTTCTGGAGGATTTGCCGTACGGTAAAGATCTGGTCCGTTGTCGACCGGCCGTCGATGAAGCCGGCTTGATAACTTCCCACGAACTCATTTGTTTTAGGTGACAGACGACGGAAGATGATCTGGGATAGCACTTTGTAGGCAGCATTCAAAATAGTGATCGCCCTGAAGTTCTCACATTCCAAATGGTCGCCTTTCTTGAGAATGGGGCAGATTACCCCTTCCTTCCACTCCTCCGGTAGCTGTTCGGTTTCCCAGATCCTGACTATCAGCCGATGCAGACAAGTGGCCAACTTTTCTGGGCCCATCTTGATGAGTTCAGCTGCGATACCATCCTTACCAGCTGCTTTTGGTTTTGAGCTGGTGAATGGCATCCTTAACTTCCCTCAGCGTGGGAGTTGGTTCATTTCCGTCCTCCGCTGCACTGACGTCGTCGTTCCTTCCGTTGCCGTGGGCTCCCGTGCCTACGTTCTCCACGCCGTTCAGGTGCTGATCGAAGTGCTGCTTCCACCTTTCGATCACCTCACGTCCGTCCGTCAAGAGGCCTCCGTCTTTATCCCTGCATATTTCGGCTCGCGGCACGAAGCCGTTGCGGGATGCGTTGAGCTTCTGATAGAACTTCCGTGTTTCTTGGGAACGGCACAGCAGTTCCATTTCTTCACACTCCGCTTCTTCCAGGCGGCGCTTTTTCTCCCGAAAGAGGCGGGTCTGCTGTTTCCGCTTCTGTTTGTAACGTTCCACGTTCTGTCGAGTCCCTTGCTGCAGCATTACCGCCCTCGCTGCGTTCTTCTCCTCCAAAACCGTTCTGCACTCTTCGTCGAACCATTCGTTACGTCGATTCCGTTCCACGTACCCGATGGTGCTCTCGGCTGCGTCGTTGATGGCTGCTTTCACTGTACTCCAGCAGTCCTCTAGAGGGCCCTCATCGAGCTCGCCCTCGTCTGGCAACGCGGCTTCGAGATTCTGCGCGTATGCTGAGGCGACATCCGGTTGCTTCAGTCGCTCTAGGTTGTACCGTGGCGGTCGCCGGTACCGTACATTGTTGATGACGGAGAGTTTTGGGCGCAGTTTGACCATCACCAGATAGTGGTCGGAGTCGATGTTGGCGCCACGATAGGTCCTGACGTCGTTAATGTCGGAGAAGTGCCGTCCGTCAATCAGAACGTGGTCGATTTGAGATTCCGTCTGCTGTGGTGATCTCCAGGTGTAACGATAAGGGAGGCTGTGTTGGAAAAAGGTGCTACGTATGGCCATATTTTTGGAGGCGGCGAAATCAATGAGTCGTAGGCCGTTTTCGTTCGTCTGCTGGTGGGCGCTGAACTTACCAATCGTCGGTCTGAATTCCTCCTCCTGGCCTACCTGAGCGTTCAAATCACCTATGATGATCTTGACGTCGTGGCTTGGGCAGCGATCGTACTCGCGTTCGAGCTGCGCGTAGAATGCGTCCTTGTCATCATCAGTACTTCCGGAGTGTGGGCTGTGCACGTTTACCTTCTGCTCAAATATGAACGAGACTCGTTAAATAAAAAACAAACGGTTAATTATTCTTCAATATTTGTTTTATGTCTTGCAAATTAATCTTATTCGGAGGCGATACACATATGCCAACTTCTTTTTTTTATTCCTTATAGCACTTTTCATATGCCTCTTTTGGTATCACATTGCGCTCTCTCTTCGAATTTTTTTTTATGACTTCTATCGTCTGAACAAGTTACCATGAAGTGGCAATTTGAGTTTTGGAAAGAGGAAAAAGTCACATGGTACCATATCAGGTGAATATGGTGCTTGAGGAACAATGTAAACGTTGTTTTTGCTCAAATAATCGCGAAATAACTTGATGTGCGAGCTGGTTCATTATCGTGATGAAAAAACCATGACTTTTTGTCCCAGAATTATTTCATTTAGAGACAAATATTCTCACGCAAACGCTTCAAAACGCCCAGATTACATTCAGCATTGACAGATTGACCATCCGGAAGAAATTTCGAGTACACTACCCCTTGGCATTTTCGATGATTTCTTCGTTTATTGATGTTTCTGGATGAAGATCATGAGGCAGACTTTCAACTGATATACGACCCTCTTTGCACGACTTTTTCCAACCAAACACACGTGCACTGGATAGAGCAGATTCCCAATATGCATTCTACCACATTTTAAATTAACCCGAAACACTAATTCTGGTGAAATAACAAACAAAGCCTTTGCTGAACTTTGATTCCATAGAAAAAATCGAAAAACACACTGGAGGTTAACTTGTTTAAAGTGCCATTAAAAAAAAACTTCACGACAAATCGTGCTCTAATTTGATATGTAAACGTATAACAGTCCTATAAATCTAAGAAAAAAAAATGTTGACGATATGTCATCCGCGGACCATGTAAGTCATAAAGTCTCGTTCATATTTGAGCAGAAGGTATTATGCTGAAGTTGAAGAATCGGCCCTTGATCCTCAACCTGCACATTCTTTCGTCGATCGGCCACCAACCGATCACGCGCCTCTGCATATCACCCATCACGATGAAAGCTGTTCCCAGCTCGCGTGTGTTGCCGCAGCTCTGGTAGATGGTATGATTACCTCTAAACGTTCGCACCATGGATCCTGTCCAACACACCTCCTGCAGCGCTACGATGCCGAACCCGCGGTCCTTCAGTAGATCGGCGAGTATGCGGGTGCTCCCAATGAAGTTGAGAGATCGGCAGTTCCACGTACCGAGTTTCCAATCGCATGTCCTTTTTGTTCGCTGGGGTCGTTGCCGTTGGTCTCGGTTCGTATTATTCTGTTGCTGACTTTCCGTTACAATGGTTTTTTACGGCTGGCTCGTAGGGGCTGACACCAACTCCCTACTTTCCGGAGGACCATAGTGCACAGTTGAGCTTAGAGTCCTTCCCCGGCACTCGGACGTAGATCAGCCGCCCCTAACATGGGGATCAGACGCTGTTGTGAGCCGCTCCTCCTGGAGAACAGACGCTCAGGTTTGCCGAAGCAAACCCCCCCTTCCCTGTCAGCCTACGACCAAAGTTCCCACCGGGGTTGGTTACCCGATCTTCCCTAAGGTTGCTCATAGTTTCCGGCCGGTACCGCGTGGAGGTAGGGATAGGAGTTGCTGGGCAGAGGCTAGTGGATCTCAATGGGATCTGAATTGCGCAGCATACCCAGCCTTTACCGTGCCATTTTTTCTTGCAGTTTTGGCCGAATAAAGGTGATTTTACCCTATTTTTAGTGCAATGTTGATATTCATACGTCTATTACTCTGGATTTCGTTGAGATAAATTTAATGCTTTTTTTTCGTAAAATGAAGGTATTTTCATGGACAGCTTGTTGATAAGATATTCGTTCACAGCCCGCGATGCAGTTTTGGTAAAATACAGGTAATTTTATCCTATTTTCAGTGCAATACGATGTTCATACATCTAAATTTCTGGATATTATTTAGATAAATTAAAGATATTTGCAAGGGTAATGTTCATTGGGTAATTTCGCTTTAACTAGTTCTTTCACTATGCTTTGCAATATTATTATACCTATATTTATTAACTCATCTGACCATGTTAGGTTAAATTTGACCGAACTGAATTCAAGATAATTTCGTGAAAAATAGAATGTGCAAACGTATGCTATTCCTTTAAAAAATAGATAACAATAATAGTCAATTTCGATAAAATCTTGAGTTATGGACATATGAAAATTTACTTTCCACTTAACATTAAGGTTAATAGACCATTATATGACTCAAACTGCAAGAAATAATTGCGGGCTGTGAACGAATATCCAACCAACTAACTGCTCGTGAAAATACCTTCATTTTAACAAAAAAAAAGATTGATCCTATCTCACCGGAATCCAGAGTTATAGACGTATGAATATCAACACTGCACTAAAAATAGGATAACTCTTCCTTTTTTTGACCAAAACTGCAAAAAAAAATACTGATGTTGGAAATACCTTCATTCAAACAAACAAAAAAAACTACTAAATTTATCCCAACGGAATCCAGAGTTATAGACGTATGAAACTACCTTTATTTGAACAGAACTGCAATAAATAATAGCGGGCGGTAAACGAATATCCTATCAACGAACTGCCCATGGAAGTACCTTAATTTTATCGAAAAACCCAGATTAATCCACCTAGTGGTGATAGTGCCTTTCTCGTCGAATATGTACTCATGCCCCGGGCCCCCACATTTTAGAGGCCCCCACAAAAACATTTTTTGGTTGCTAACATTAACTTTATTTTTCATATTGCTCAAGTACTGTTCGAAAATAAGGAAAAACATTTTTGGTCATCTCTCGGAGGGGCCTCCACATCCGCTCGGGCCCCGGGCCCGCACAATCCTTAATCCGGGCCTGCATGCTATCAAAAAGCCATAATTTGATTTATCGCTTTGACATTTATTTTGTTCACTTTTATAATTCCGCTATTTGATGTGCAGCTTGCATGAGTTTTGTTAAATTTTACGTTTGACCACTTCCGGCGGGACACCTGGAACCCAGTGTTGCCACATTTAAATCAGTATTTTGCCTTTCAAATATCTTTATAATCTGTATCACCATTTTTGTCAAAAATCTGTATGAAATCTGTAATATTTCGCGAAAAATCTGTTTGAAATTCTGTAAGTTTCTGAAAAATCTGTAAAATCTGTATCATTTCCAAAAATCTGTAATATTGGTATACAGAATTCTGTATGAAAAGCTGCAAGAAAATCTGCATGATTACAGAAAAATCTGTATATGTGGCATCCCTGCTTGAACCGATTCCGGTTGTCTCAAATATGGTCTGAGACTATGTTTTTGTCAACTGTTCATCGGGTTACCTGAAAAGCCGAAAATTAATGTGATCTGAGGCTATTTTCTTGCTAACAGTTTGGCAAATTTTTGAGAAAGTCGCGATTTTATGTATCACATGCATGATTTTGTTTCACTTCTAATAAATCACTTCTGATGGAACATCCGCAACCGATTCCGAAATATTTTTACAAGTTCTAGATGTGGCCTGAGACTATTTTTTTGATGATCGTTCACCAGATTATCAAAAACGTCGCTCTGGTTTAGTTCCCTACTATATTTTACCACTTCCGACGCGTTACTCGTCTTGTCACCAATTCTGGAACACTACCGGTTCTCCCAAATATGGTCTGAGATTATTTGTTAGTTAACCGTTTATCTTGTTACTGAATAAGTCATTGATATGTCGCATGTATTGGTTCTCTTTTACATTTGACCATTTCTGGCGGGACACCCGTAATCGGTTCCGTAAAACACTGATATGGCTATTTTCTTGCAACTGTTTATCATGTTACCTAAAAGCCGTGATTTGAGGTATCGCATGCATGGGTTTGGTGTCACTTCCGGCCCGGAACCGGTTACGGAACACTAACGATAGTCTCTTAAATAGTCTGAGCCTATTTGCTTGCTAAAGTTTATTAGGATTTCAAAAAAGCCATGGATTTGGTTCAAAATTATATTTAACTGCTTTTGGAGGGAAACCCGGAACTAGTTTCGGCATTACTGACAGTCCATAATGTGGTCTTAGCCTACTTTCTCAATAACCGGTCATCAAGTTGTCGAAAAAGGCGCGATTTGATGTGCCGCATGCAAAGGTTTTGTCAACTTTTATATACGGCCAGTTCCGGCGGAAAACCCGGAACCGGTTCTGAAACACTACCGGTTCAGATATGGAATGAGACTGTTTTCTTGCTAACTGCTCATCAGGTTATCGAAAATGCCGCAGTTTGATGTGTCGCATGCATGGGTTTGGATCATTTTTATATTTGACCACTTCCAGCGGGACATCCGGAACCGGTTCCGATACACTACCGTTTCAGATATGGTTTGAGTCTTTTATTATGCCAACCTTCCATTGGGTTAGCAAAAAAGTCGCGCTTTGATATATCGCATGCATGGCTTTGGTTCACTTTTACATTTGGCCACTCCCGGCGGGACATCCGGAACCGGTTTTGGAACACTACCGGTTCAGATATAGTCTGAGACTGTTTTCTTGCTAACTGTTCATCAGGTTATCAAAATTGCCGCAATTTGATGTGTCGCATGCATGGATTTGGTTCACTTTTATAGTTGGCCACTTCCGGCGCGACATCCGGAACCGGTTCCGGAACACTACCGGTTCAGATATGGTCTGAGACTGTTTTCCTTCTAACTATTCATCAGGTTATCCAAAATGCCGTAGTTTGATGTGTCGCATGTATGTGTTTGTTACATTTTTATGTATGGCCCCTTCCAAGGGTACTGGTCCGGAACACGTAAATGGTCATAACTCCGGAACGGCTGGACCGATCCGAACCATTTTCAATAGGAAACAATGGGACCAGATTTCGCGTCGAATGAACCGTCGGTCATTAAAATCGGTTGAGGTTTACTGCCAAAAAGTGATGTGAGTTTTTTTGTACACATATGATGTGAGTTTTTTTGTACACATACACAAAAACACTTCACTAATACTTCACTTTTGCAAAAGAAAATAAAAAATGAATAACTCTTTTAAAGAAAAACTAGAAAGGACGAGCAAATTCCTTTTAATTCTACTACTGTGCTTATCTTCGGACAGATAGGCCTATTTCGTCTGTGACTTACAGACTTCTTCAGTGTCGAGTGCTCGACACTGAAGAAGTCTGTAAGTCACAGACGAAATAGGCCTATCTGTCCGAAGATAAGCACAGTAGTAGAATTAAAAGGAATTTGCTCGTCCTTTCTAGTTTTTCTTTAAAAGAGTTATTCATTTTTTATTTTCTTTTGCAAAAGTGAAGTATTAGTGAAGTGTTTTTAAATTAAACTAGAGTCTGAAGTAACAAGTTCTACTAAAAGCTCTAAAGTAATAGTAAAGTGAATAAAATATGGTTCTCTATAGTAACAAGTGAATTGAGAGTAGATGCTCGGGGCATTATTCTATGCATGTATGCCATTTCACTCCGCTCCCCCTCGACATATCTAAAATCTAGATGTCGACCACCTCTAGCCCTACTACCCAACTGCCCTAGCCGGGCGCCCCCTTGATGGAAAAGGATTGCGTGAGGATGGGTTGCAAAAGGAGAAGGAAACTGGAGAAGCAAAGTGCAGCAATAACCATCACTTACATCATCGGACGCCGGAACAAAGTCCCCTGTGCTGCTGGCTGGAGGGAGAGAGAGCTAGCTCGAGTGCACACACAGCTTCCGATCGCTTATCATTTCTCACCAGACGAGTGCATGGGGGAAAAGTTTTGGTTGCAATCGACCGAATTTCTTCACATAAAAGAGATACAGTAAGACACAAGAAGATGTGGGAAAAATGTGTTACCTTTTTCGTGTTGATTTTTTTATGTTTCGTGTAACACTAGTTTACAGCATTTTTGAACTCGGTAAACTGATGATCATTTTTGGTGTAGAATCATGCCCTGAGTTCGAAAACGCGAAGGAAAAAAATTACAGTAGAGCGGAAATTTTTTCGACTTTCCATACAAGGTTGGTGATTTGAAATCGATTTTTGTTCTATTTTTAAGCAACGTCGCTCACTTCAAACATCTCATTCTCCGTAATCAATGCTCCGATTGAACTGAAATTTTTACTGTAACTCGCCTACATATGATATGTCAAATAAACGCCGAGAAAAAATTTTTAGGTTGTTTTTTTCTTACTGAAAAAAATACATTTCTTCAAAAAATTTTGGGAATTTTGCTAAAATTTAAGAAGATCGTCCCTAAAACTCGCCAATATCTTGAATTTCATCAATCTGACGCAAAACCTGTATTCAGATGATCGAATGGTATTGTATTCAGCTTTCAATTTATGGAAAAAGATTTAAAATTGGTTGAACAAAACGCAATATATTCGAATTTTAGTAAATTACATATTTTGAAAAGTTACAAAACTCGATATTGAGCTAAAACTCAAAAACTGTTCTACTTTAAATTTTTTGAAGGTCGGTTTCGAAATCAGCACTAAATTGTGCTTCAAAAATTTTGGTCGTTGACAGAAGTTCACGACTTTCGTTTTATTTTGTAAACTTGTGTAATTGGTGAGCGAAATGTTTTACGTTGGACGTTGTTATATTCTTTATTAATTTCACTTGAATCAACTAGAACTGAAGAACAGCATGATAGAATTGTTTTTATAGGTCTTATCGTGCCCCAGACATTTGGAGGTGAATAGTATCAATAAGCTGCATTTAGCTTTGATTTGTTGAAATATGCATCAATAAATTGTCAGATAAACAGACATCTCACTCTGCTCAATTTTCAACGTTCTCATTTTCAACAGTTGTTCATACAAAATAAAAAGAAAAATACGCAGGTTTTCAGCAAAACCATCAGGTATCAGGTATCAGAAGGCCGGCTCCAGAGGCACGTTATCCTCCATTTGGGGCATTTGTGCCATCGCCAAAATAACAGCCTATTTCATCATCTACCTGAGGGAAAAGGAAGGAAAAAGGATTTGGATGGGGATAGGGACAGGTAGGGAAATAGGAAAAAAAAAACCCTGGAAGAGGGTACTAACGCACAAGCGTACCACTATGGGTTCGAACAGCGCCCTGAAAAGGGCACTGTAATAACGCATAAAGCGAAAGAGAGCCTATAGTTCTTTACCACAGCGGGTTAAGAACAACAGAATATCCTGAAGATTCAGGTTTCTGAAGTCAGTTTCACTTAATAAGTGTTTACCGAATACTCGGAAACGCAGTTGCGCGAATACTGGACAGTTACATATCAAATGATACGAAGTTCCATAATCGGATTCACAGCTATCACATGCAAATGAATCAGCTTGCTGAATATTCGCCATGTGATAGCTGAGTCGGCAGTGGCCAGTCAATGCTTTGACCAGAATGCTGCAATTCTGCTTAGACAGATTAGTTAGATACTTCGCCACCCGTAGAGTTGGCTCAGCACTATACAATTTGGTTTGACGACATGACTCCAAACTATTCCAATATTGTCTGTGTTGAGTGACAGCCCAGGTGTGAATCTGAAGCTTAATCCAACACTTCGATATCGGAATAGCTGGCTCAGGGTCAATGAAGTCATGTGATGCTCCAGAGCGAGCTAACTCATCAGCCAATTCATTTCCAGCGATGGAAGAATGACCAGGTATCCATAGAAGGTGAACAGCGTTTGCTGAATTCAGCTCCTCGATTTGAGTTCGACAAGCGATAACTATCTTCGACCTGGAGTTGGCCGAAGCAAGTGCTTTAATAGCAGCCTGGCTATCTGAACAGAAGTATATTACTTTGCCCATTACGTGCTGCTGAAGTGTCGATTGCACTCCGCACATAAGAGCAAAGATTTCGGCCTCAAAAACGGTGCAGTGTCTACCAAGTGAGTAAGACTGATACAGCCTTAGCTCACGAGAATAAACACCAGCACCTGCTCGACCTTCGAGAAGGGAGCCATCAGTGTAACATACGATGCCGTCTGAAATACTTCTTTCCAGATAACCAGATGTCCACTCTTCCCGGGAAGGGAATTTCGTGGAAAATGTCCTATATGGAAAATTACAAGCAATTGTAAGATCACTTGGAGCAAGGACAATTTTGTCCCAATTCACTAAAAGTGGAAACAACGAGGTGTGTGTTGATGTGCGGTTCACAGGAGTTTCCTCTAGTAGACCGAGTACCCGTAACCGGTAAGTGCAAGAAAGTGCTTCTTGTTTGAGATGAATGTTTAGTGGGGCAACGTCAAAGAGAACTTTTAGCGCTGCCGTAGGAGTTGAAGAGAACGCTCCAGACATCGCCATTAAGCACATCCTTTGGAGATGGCCTAATTTTGATTGGACCGTTCTCACTTCATCCTTTTGCCACCACACAAGACATCCATAAGCCAATATTGGCCGAACCACAGTTGTGTAAATCCATTTGATATACTTGGGTTTTAGACCCCAAGTTGTACCAAAAGTACGCCGGCATTGCCCGAAGGCCATACAAGCTTTCTTGATTCTGAACTCAATGTGAGGTGTCCAGGAAAGCTTGGAATCAAGAATGACTCCAACGTACTTTACCTGTTCAGTCACATCGATTTCAGAATCAAAGAGACGCAAAGGTCGAACGCCATTACGGTTTCGCCTTTCCGTAAAAAGAACAATACAGTCGACTCTCCACATGTCGATGTTCTACATCTCGATATCTCTCCCTATCTCGATGGTTTGGTCGGTCCCTTCAATCTGCATATATTTTATCTTTCTACATGTCGATATCTCCTTATCTCGATATCTCTCTATCTCGATGCGATCTCGTTCGTTTTTGTTCTAGATTTTCTCTCCACATGTCGATATGCCCGTTTTTACAGGTTGCTAGATCTCGTTTCTTAGGTGCAAAACATTCTGTGAAGGTGTAGTGACATCTGTTTGTTGACGGTTTTTCCTAGTTACGGACGATTTTTCAATCTAGTGTGCATTACAAATTTGTTCTTGAGTTCGATCTCTCCTTATCTCGATGGTCCCTTCAATATCGAGATGTAGAGAGTCAACTGTAGTTTTTTTCAAAACATGTTTGAAATAATCTAATCCCTTCTGAAGCAAAATAGGATAAATCTGCCCCAGGAGATTTGAAAGGAGCAAAGCTATTAAGAGCCCACTCAATCGATTCTATAGTTACAATACTCCGAGCCGAAGCCAAAGAATCATAACTACAAGAAAAGACATCAGGATCATCCGAAGATGTAATATCCACACATCCAGGGAAGTGTGTGCTGAATAAGCATTCCAGAACTTCCTCATCAGAGGAAGTCAGATCGCCATTTGGCAAACGAAGTTCGTTCACCCGGAAATCCTTAGATTTCGCAAGGATTTTGTTTAACCGACTGACTTCACTCAAGCTGGAAACATTTGTACAAAGGTTTTTCCAGCTGGATCGTTCAGCAGACCGGAGAGCTTTCCTGTAGGCCTTACGAGCCGACCTGAAAGCCTCCGAACCAGCCGAACGTCGTCTGTTCCAACTCTTTCTACATTGTTTCCTGAGTTTCGCCAGATCAGAGTTCCTTGGGGTTCCTCTTGTGATCTTCACAGACCGTAGAGGGCATGCTTCTTCAAAAGCTTCCATGATGAAGGTCGTTGTAGTATCAACGGCATCATCTAAATCACTTGGAGTGTCAATGGATGGTGAATATCCATAAAATTTGGCTGCAACCAAATCAGTATAAAGATCCCAGTTTGTTGACCGAGGATTCCTGAAACGCAATTTTTGCGAAGTAACATTTAAATGTTCAAAAAAGATGTAGCGATGGTCAGATAAAGTTTCTTCATCTGACACATGCCAATTGGTCAGCTCGTGACTAATTCTGCTAGAGCAAAGCGTTATATCTAACACTTCCTCTCTAGCAGATACCATGAAGGTTGAGGGGTTGCCTATGTTAAGTAATGCAAGATCTGTACTACTTAAGTACTCCATCAAACTGGAGCCTCTCAAGTTAATGTCTGAGCTGCCCCAGATGATATGGTGAGCATTAGCATCACTGCCAACAATTAGCGGAAGGCCTTTTGAAATGCAGTATGCGATGACTTGTTTGAAAGCATCCGTAGGGGATGGATCATCATGCGGAAAATATACAGAACAATAGACGTATTTCCTGTTGAGGTTTCCAACAGATACATCAATTGTGATAGCACATACATCTCTGGTGGTTAGTTCAGAGATGAGTGTAGCAACTATTGCGTTGTTGACAAGCACACAGGCTCGAGGCAAGACAAGCGAGTTTGCCATTTCATGTTTACTGAAAGTGGCAAACACCGGGTTCACAAGGTTTCCTAGATAGAAATTTCCCTTACGAAAGTAAGGTTCTTGTACCAATGCCACTTGGGCTGTACCATTTTGCATAAGTCTGCAAAGATTGATCGTTGCTGTTCTTTTATGCTGAAGATTGATCTGAGCTATCTTAACCGTAGCCACTACCCAAACTAGGTAAGATTAAACTCTTCGCAACAACAGCACAACAAAGAACAGCAACAATAAAACCAAATCGGTTTCGATTGGAAAACGCCAAAGGCGAGGATACACAAAATACACTGTGTAAATCGCATAATGCGAAACCATATAGGTGAAAATTTAAACTAATTAACAACATCTTCATAATCCCGCCCTTATTTAGCCTCAAGTGAGACTAAAGAAGGGCAGCTGATTGTCTCGGAGAAACGCAAGGTCCACTGCACCATTGCTCCGGTTAGCGCAGTAAGGGCTACATACTGTGGAGGGCGCCCTATTACTCCACAGGCTCCGTTAGCGGTTAGGTTTTTATTAAACCCCCCTAGCCATTCATTCCTAGGCACGGTAAGCATAAAGCCGCATCACACCATGAATTAGGGGTCACCTGTTAGTGGATTCTTACCACCGGAACAGGCGGTCCGTAGTGTTATTCTTAGCCAATTGAGACAATCGCTACTGACACTACACAGCTATCTAGGCTGATCGAGAAAAGAAGTTAACATTGATGATCAACTTCATACGGACTCGAACAGCCGAACTCGTGCTGCTGGCTGGAGGGAGAGAGCTAGCTCGAGTGCACACACAGCTTCCGATCGCTTATCATTTCTCACCAGGCGAGTGCATGGGGGAAAAGTTTCGGTTGCAATCGACCAAATTTCTTCATATAAAAGAGATACAGTAAGACACAAGAAGATGTGGGAAAAATGTGTTACCTTCTTCGTATTGATTTTTTTATGTTTCGTGTAATTGGTGAGCGAAATGTTTTACGTTGGACGTTGTTATATTCTTTATTAATTTCACTTGAATCAACTAGAACTGAAGAACAGCATGATAGAATTGTTTTTATAGGTCTTATCGTGCTCCAGACATTTGGAGGTGAATAGTATCAATAAGCTGCATTTAGCTTTGATTTGTTGAAATATGCTTCAATACATTGTCAGATAAACAGACATCTCACTCTGCTCAATTTTCAATGTTCTCATTTTCAACAGTTGTTCATCCAAACTAAAACGGAGAATACGCAGGTTTTCAGCATGCTAAGGGAAACGAGTTCGATTCCCGGTCGGTCCAAGAACTTTTCGTACTGAAAATTTCTTTGATTTGTTTGGCAGAGAAAGCTAGAAAGTCGAAAGTCAGAAGCTAGAAAGCTACAAGAAAAAGTAGAAATGGTACTCGCATTGTTCTGGTTACAGCTTGAAACTTGCTCAGACTCCAACCAAACAACACCTTTTCCTTGAAGTCCGCCTATTCTATGGTTGGACCAAGGTGGACCTAAACGATGTCGTGAGCAATCACAATGCGTTTAGCATTAAGTGATTTTATTGCCAAGCTTCTGTTTGTGCAGTAGTATATGTGACAGTATCGTAAAAATTCCGAACATTTGATTCATTTCACAAATTTTCTTATTGAATAAATGTTATCAGTTGTATCAGCATTTATTTATTTTTGAATCTTTTTCGTGAATTTCAACTTATGCAAGTTCTTCACAGGGCATTTGTCTGTACGCTACACATAGTGTAAATCAAAACTTTTCGAACCTCTTTCGGTATCGATTATGATGCAAAGGGTTGCACGAGTACAGCAATTCCTCCCCAAGAGTTGATAAAGTTTTTCGTTTGCGACAACTTGCCATTCTTGCTGGCTTTTTTTTTATTCGCATACCGATTCGCAAAAGTTTCTGTCGGCAAGCTAACATTTGCGCGAACTTTGTATTGCCTCAGTAAAGCAATTAAGCGTCCACTTGAAGAAGTTTAGCGAAAATAAAATCAGACAGTCTGGAAGGTGCTTCTTGTTAGCTAGGTGCGTCAACCCGTTCGACTGGCAAGCGATTCAATAAACAATAACAAAAGTATAGCGGAAACATGCTCGAGATTTTTCTTAACGTTTTTCGATGAAGTTTCAATTACTTTCTCGAAAAGCAAAAACTTCTTATGCCATAGACTGCGGAATTTCTTCCATAGCATTAATTTACTTATTAAATAATAAGTTTATTGGCATCTATTAATCAAACATTGCAGAGCTAATTGTCCAATTACGTAAACTCTCTCATTTGACGTAAAGTCAGGTTTGTTATACAGAAAACCGGACTACCTTTTGACAAGGAATAGTAATGTATATACATGAATTTACTTCTTTTATAAATGCAACTCCTGTAGCACCTGAAACCGTACTTTGGGCAGCAAATCTCCGTTAGTCAAGTTAATCTCCCATGAATGCAAAGTGCTAAAAACGCCGGCAGCTTCGTGATAACACGGACAATAGAGCATGTCATCTTCATCTCAAATTGGGAAGCACCCAACTGGTCCGGAACTAAAATGCTGTCTGTATTTGCCCCCAAGGCACCTTCCCAAACCAAACCGAACCGGAGACAGCTTTTCTCCGACCCACGCCAAGCAGAAGCTCCAAAAAAGTGCATCCGTTTCATTTCGTTCCTCTGCTGGTGGTGTGGCTTCCAGTAGCATAATCCTTGTCGTCAACCGATGGGAAAACAAGTGAGAAGCAAAGAGCGCGTCGTCGTCGTGGAAAACCTGGCAGAAGTCCGAACCGAGCAGCTTACTATCTCTGTTGGTATTTTTCTTTTTCACTTGCTACTAGACTAAAGCGAGGAAACTGACCCAAAAACAAACGCTGGATGTGGGATTTGCATACATGAGAACTTCTGGTGATAATACAGCATGTCGGAAGAAGTTTTTTTTTTCGGTAGTGATAACTAGGGAGGGATTTTGCATAATCTCTGGCAGGTGATCTCAACGTATGGGAAGCGATTCACGATGTTTACTTGGTGTGTCATGGGGTATGAAGTTGTGGATGGTGTGTTGTTACAAGAAATTATTATCACATACTTCACAATAAGGTACAAAGAGAAGTTGAACCTCCGGTTGAACTAAGCATGACAAGAAGCGTTCGTTTCATTAAACTAAAAAAAAAAACATTTAGATAAAACAACTTGAGGCACCGCTGCAAAACGGTAAGTCGATAAGGAGAGCGTCCAACATAGATCTGGTCCTCACAAGTTCCAACCTCATGCTTCCACGGGTCAAGCGATGACAAAGACCTCCAGCTAAGAGTTGTGTGCTTAGCTGATAGTGCAGCCTGGGTACTGTTGTTCTTCTGACTTCAGCTAGATTAAGGAGGTAAGTCCCAAGCGTCTGTTCACCAAGAAGGTGCGGCTCAAATAGGGTCTGGCATTCAGCGGCTGAATATGAAATGCTCCTTCACCGAAAAACATACCTAAGATGGCAGCCCCACCACGGTGGATAGGGGATTAGACCAACAAACTACTGCTCTCGAAACCCAAAAACCGTTAAACTAGCACCAGCTTGAGATCCTAGGACCAAGTAGAGTCCGTTGGCCGATCTTTGAAGAACAAAGATTGGCGTCGGGCCAAATTCTGCTATACTCTGGCCTACGAGGTGAACACGCTTCTTGCCACCGTGGAATTGGTTTTCTGCTCAGCGCTCACGCCCAGGCTGCGCTCATGATGTGGGAACGTATTTATGAGAGGATAATTGTAGCCAGATTCAGAAAACGAGCTCGAGCTCCAATGTTACACGCCAACCGATGCTGCCGAATTGCAAGACAAAGAGAACTTTAACAATCAACTGAATGCTGTCATGGATAAGATTCCAAAAGAGGATATTTATCAAGATCCTCATGAGCGACTTTAACGTGAAGGTTGGTTCCGACAACTCGGACTATTAGTACGTCATGGGACGTCATGTTCTCGAAGACAGGAACGAGAACGGTGAACTGTTTGCAGAGTTTTGTGGCAACAATGACATGGTGATTGGGGGATCGCTTTTTCCCCGTCGACCAATTCACAAAGTGACACGGTTTCCCGGGCATCACGAAAATCAAATCAACCACATCTGCATCAGCCGAAAATGAAGACGGAGCCTTTTTGATGTGCGGAACAAACGTAGCGTCAACATTGCGTCCGACCATCTCCTAATCGGCGAGATCCGACTGCGCATTGTTAGGATCCAGCGACAGGAGGAGAAAATCGGGCGCCGGTTTAACACACGCCGAATGGAAGACGCTGCGGTGAAAAGGTCCTTCGTCGAGGAGCTAGAGAACCGTGCTGCGGATATTCCAGCAGGTCGAAGGGTAGAAGAAGATCAATGGAGCGCCATCAAGAACGTCTTCATCGTCACCGGCGAGAATAATTTGGGAGAGCTACGCACCCGAAGAAAGCAGTGGATCACAGATGATACCTGGAGAAAGGTAGAGGAACGAAGGGACGCCAAAGACGCGATATAGCGAGCGAAAACACGAGGATCCAAACGCGTAGCCCGTTTGCGCTATTCGGCTCATGTAGACGGGGCAAAAGAGCGTGGGTGGACTCCCTAGCCGACGAAGGCGAGAAAGCCGCAAACATAGGCAACATCCGTCTCCTCTACGATGTTTCACGTCGCCGTAGTGGGACTAAGATGAACGCTACGATGCCCGTGAAAGACACGTCTGGACAGTTACTGAGCGACTCAGATGACCAGTTGAAACGCTGATTCGGGCACTTTGGAAACCTTTTTCAAGTGTCGGTCACGCCATCAACGCCTCAGCATGACCCGCCAAGGGTTCGACGCATTACCCGTGTCAACACCGAAACTCCATCAGTGCAGGAGATAGAAACAGCCATCCGTAGCATGAAATCGAACAGGGCCCCAGGGGTCGATCGCATATCAGCTGAGACATCTGAGCTGAGCTGAGCATGCTCAAAGCTGACCCCGTAGTATCCGCACAACTACTATATCAATTATTCTGCAAGATTTGGGAAACCGCGACATTTCCGGCCGACTGGTTGCAAGACGTCTTAGTGAAGGTCCACCTAGAGGGCGATCTAACTATTTGCGATAATTGCCGGGGTATTATGTTATTCTGTAACGTTCTCAAAGTCCTCTGCAAAGTGATCCTTAACCGGATACAGGAGAAGATTGACGCAACTCTCCGGCGGCAGAAGGCAGGATTCCGTGCCGGACGATCCTGTGTGGACCACATAGATATTGTCACCCTCCGTATCATCTTGGAGCAAATCAATGTATTCCAAGAATCTCTCAACCTGGTGTTCGTTGATGATGAAAAACTTTCGACTGTCTCAATCACGAAAACATGAGGGGAGCTCTCAGCCGCAAAGGTGTCCCTAAGAAATTCATCGGCCTCCTTTGAGCACAGTGCAGGGCATTTTTGTGCAGAGTACTGCACAACGGTGTCTTGTCCAATCGCATCCGGGTCGTTGCTGGAGTGAGGCATGGTTCCCAGACAACCAGTCATCGTATAAGATGTTGTATAAGATGTTAAAGTGGAGGCGATATGCGTACTTTTTACATGCGCCTAAATGGAGGCATGCACGCATATGGCCACCACTATATCATCTTATGCAACATCTTATACGATGACTGGTTGTCTGGGTTGTATCCTATCACCACTACTGCTCCTTATCGTAATCGACGAGATCCTGGTAGATGTGGTCCAATATCTTGGTAGCCAAATGGCGGCTGATGGTGGCACCGAAATCGACATAGCTGCACGGATCAAGAATTCGAGGGCTGCCTTTGCGAAATTAAGAAATGTATGGAAAAACAATCGGATTAGTCGACACACCAAAATCCGAATTTTCAACTCAAACGTGAAATCTGTGCTGCTGTACGGCAGTGAAACTTGGCGAGTATCAGCGGAGTGAGAGCTGATACACACCAAGTTTCACTGCCGTACATCAGGTCTTCATCAATAGATGCCTGCGGCATACAACTCGTGAATGGTGGCCTCACGATTGGATCTCCAACGTAGAGCTCTATCGTCAATGTCATCAAAAGCCGATAGCAACAGAAACTCGGGAGCGAAAGTGGAGGTGGGTCAGCCACACTCTACGCGGGTGCGGAAACAAAATCTGCAAGCGAGCGTTAGATTGGAACCATGCAGGACATCGCAGCAGAGGCAGACCCAGAGGCTCATGGCGGCACAGCCTCAATAAGGAAATAAAGGAAGTCGACAGAACACAGATCAAGGCGACGCCGGGCAATATTCCAGGATGGTGATCTTTCTATTCGGTTCTCTGCACCACCGTGAGTTCAATACTGAGCACTAAGTAAGTAAGTAAGAAGGTTTTTTCGGGTGATTGCCATTCGAGCATTTTGAATTCGGACGAATGGTTTTCGGGCAAAAGTGACAGAACCATAATTACCATTTCGAATCTGAGTGTCGCGGACTGACTCAATATGCTCTCTCAGCGGGAGCCAAACATCGGGAGCCAAACATTGAAGATTGAGGTTATGTTAAACCTTGTTGAACCTGTGTGATTGAATGAAGAGTATTGTTATCTAGACGCTGCGGATGTAATCAAAACTGTTGTCACGATATCTCCATTTGCCGCTGTCAAGCCGTTGGAAAACGAGGAGAAGGATAAACACTGTTTTGAGCCTATTTCAGCTAATTTTTTAACAACTATTCATCAAAATTTCCATCGCGAATGGAAAATAATAAACTTTTAACACGAGAACAAAATTGGAATAATGGTGGATTGATCATGTTTACCATTTCCGAACAGCGTCGCGACGGCGTGTTTGGACAACCGCGCTGAGAGAGGTGATTGCAAGAAAATTGAACGCTCGTGCGTGTTTACAAGCTATGTGCCGGGAGTGTGTAGGTGTGTGTTAGCTAGCTTGAAAAATAAAACCGTTTCTATTCGCACCACTCAGTTTCGAATTTAAAAACGATTTTGAAGTTTTGGATAATTTGGTGTTATACCTATTAGAAACAAGTTCTAATCGTTATACTTTTTGTAGCGTAACGCCTTACTTTATGAATTAATAGCGTTCGGAAGAAGGTACAATCCCTTTCGTTACACGGGCAAATGGCCGATCGATTAATTGTACGTTAGAAAGGATTGTATTCCCAGCAGCAGAGCATTCTGTGATCTGGTAACAGCAGCAGCAGCACGTATTCGTTCGTTTCAACTCAGTGAAGAGAATTGTCAGACAAAAGAGGCACAAAACAAGCAACAAAGAAGGTGCGACGATTAGTCTTTATCCCTACTGGTGACAGATAATGACATGATCTTGAAATTTTTTGTTGCAGACAAAACGGAAGCTGAATTTGTTGCGTACTTTTCAACTCGTGAATAATCAATTATTACTAACCCAAAATCGAAACTGTTTGATGATAGAGCTTCACCAGAGTTGCAGTGTTTACCGACTCGAGGTTACCGTTCGAAAATCGCAATGCAAGGCTTAAAAATCTCTAAACTAGTGGTGAACGATGTTGATCCCATTATTTTCAAGTTGGGACAAACTTATGTCGCATGGGTTGTTTTGTCGCAACAAATACAGGTTGCGACATTGTCATTATTGTTGCGCGATGGTTGAATTTTGATTCACTGTTTCAACTACGTCTAAAACCCCAAGCAAGAAACATCTTTAAAAATTAGTTTTAAGAAATAGAGAAGAGGCCTTAAAAACTAAAGTGAATACATTACAGCTGGCGACGAGGAAAAAGAAGTGACAGTGTTTCTCATACGGAATATTCCGTGTAGCAAGGAAAATCCAGAGTGAGCTGAGTAAGTAAACGGCAGAGTTCTTGTGGTAAGCTCTAGAAAACTTGTGCAGAGACAGTGTGCTTGAGACTATTTTGAAGAGGTCGAAACGCCTTGATCAAATTAGAGCAGCCGTTGAATAAATAAAAACAAACGCGCAAACGTCGTGTTTGGTGTATAAATGCATATGTAATAGCATATTTGAATTGTGATATCAGAAATTCCATTTCGTACATCATTTTCACCATTTTATTCTTTCCATTATTCACAGAACTCCTCCCAGCTCCCAACGATTTGGCCATTTTGGTTTTACCATCGACCATAGTGTTCGAGTTTGCATTCTATCAGAGAGTCGGCATGCCACCCAGTCACCCATTCTACCGACCCACTCAGCCACGACGGGCGGGAATCCATCATCTGGAGGTGATCAGTAGTGAGCTAGTGAGAGATCGCGTGGTAGAGCAATTTGCGAGAGTGAGTTTCTGTTGCGCTCGGGTAGAGCTTGTAGAACTGGTGAGTGAGAGATTCCGCGATTGCGAGTAGTGAGAAAGGCTGAGCTGGCTGTGTCTCACTTGAGTCTCGCTTGTAAAAGTAAACAGTGCAATCAACTACAGCTGGTAGAGTTGCATCTGCGGTGAGGAAAAAGTGCATCAAGTAAGTGATTTTAATTTGGCTTTCTGCTAGTTGTTACTAGTACACTAGGCCTTCCCTTGGAACGTTAGACGATAACGGGAAAGGCTCGTTCTTCACGAATTATTTTGAGCGTTTGGAACACCTTAGCTCCTTTAATAATTTGACGGAGGAAAACAAGAAATCGATGCTGATTGCTCTTACCGGCCCGGTTGTTTATGATGAACTTAAACTGATGTTTCCAACCGTTGAATTGGGAACGTTAAATAATGCGGACATGGTGAAAATGCTAAAGGAAAGGTTCGACAAGGTAGATCCCGATATGATGCAGCGATTTATTTCTATAATCAATTCCAAAAACCGGACGAATCTGCTGAAAGCTTCATTTTGTCAGTGAAGTTGCAGGCAGAGTCATGCAATTTTCAGCAGTTTAAGGAAACTGCAATTAGGGATCGATTGATAATAGAGCTGCATGATCGGGAGTTGCAAAAGTCTTTACTAATGTCGGAGACACTGACACTAGATGCAATTGAGAAGAAATTGCTTAGCTGTGAGGTAGTCAACAGACATACTAAAGCAATGAACGGTGAGCCAAGAAAGGACGAAGTGCATTCAGTGAAGAGCAGACTAGGTAAAAAAGTTGATGAAAGTAGCCGGGACTATGGGCGCGATAGATCGGACAGGCAATACAGGGGCCGAATTGTAAATAGGAATGGAAAGCGAGTTAGTTTCCGTGGTAGATCTCCATCTCAGTTCAAAAATCGCAATGCATACTCTAAAGCAATTTGTAATTACATATTGCAAAAAGCGAGGACATTTGAGAAGGGACTGCTATAGTTTGCGTAATCGAAACTCGGTGTATCACGTAGAGAAGGTTGAAAAAGACACTAGCTATGATTTCAAACGGTCAGGCGGGCATGATAGTTCAGGTGAAGAAACAGATGGAATGGAGTGTTTGATGATATCTATCGTTAACAAAATTAATTGACCGTGCATTCAGGGTCAGCTGTTTCTGTGATCAGAGAGGCCGACTGTAGGAAATTTTTCAACGCTATCCCAATACGCAGCTCTAGCAGACAGCTGATTGTTGTTTATGGAGCACGCTTGAGGATTACAGGAGAAATTTCTGCACAGGTTGAATTAAACGGGTCAATAGCAAAAGCTTGTAGTTCTGCAGTGTAGCAACAGTTTTGTTCCTTTGATTGGAAGATCATGGCTTGATTGTTTCTTCCCTGGACGGAGATCGGGTTCCACAAGCGCAGCGATGGTGAATAGTCTGAACGAGAAGAAAGATTTTTCAGAACCTATCGTAGGCTATGAGGGGGAACTGTTCCTGAAGCATGAACAACCGATTTTCAAGAAGGCGTATACGGTACCCTACAAGTTAAGATTGGAGATGCTGAAACAACCGAAGGGCGACAATCATGGCCCACAGGAATCAATTAAAGCTGGCTCACCTTCCGGTTCGAAACTCGATGTTGTCGGAGGATTCCCAAGGCTGTGCGGATTCCGAGGCCGAGGAAGAGCCATTCCTAGGGTTCCCGGATGTGGCGAGTGATCAGATCCCCAACAGGACAAAACGGCAGAAAACGAGCGGTAGCCTGATGATGACCAGGAGTCGCGCTCGCAAATTAGAAGTTTAACCGGTCTGGTTTTGAAGAAAAATATGCACCTAGTGCGGTCGAATCATAATGTAGCCGGAAATGAAAATGAATTTTTGAATTATGTGATTGTATGTAGTTTCTCGAGAAGGAAGGACTGTAGCGTAACGCTTTACTTTATAAATTTATATCGTTCGGAAGAAGGTGCAACCCCTCTCGTTATACGGGCAAATGGCCGATCGATTAATTGTACGTTAGAAAGGATTCTGAAATAAACCCAGCAGCACAACATTCTGTGATCTGGTAACACCAGCACGTATTCGTTCGTTTCAACTACGTCTAAAACCCCAAGAAAGAAACTTCCTTAAAAAGTAGTTTTAAGAAATAGTGAAGGGTCTTAAAAACTAAAGTGAATACAATACACTTTTCTTCCGTGTCAATATTTTAACCTTCGTCGTGCATTACGGTCATTGTGACCCAAAACGCAATTTCAAGCATTATTATCTCTTTTGTTAGTTAACTTATCGTAATGAAACTTCTTGACTTTCAATATTTTGCAGAAACGAGTATTGAAAAAAAATCATAAGGTGAAACCAAAATGGCGCCACAAAAAAAGCTACGAATAATGCATTGGGGTCATTATGACCCAGAAAATCAAACTCTTACTGAATGATGGTTTTTTCACCAATTCATATGACCAAAGTCTTATTTGATAGATAATTTCGTCAAGAATGTGTTGATATATTGAAATAGTGGTTCCGGGAACATTGGCCACCGGAAATCTGCTACACAGAGCACCATGTCGGACATGTGGGATAGCACTACATTTTGCCACTAGTTGTGGAATTTCTAGCGTTCTGGACCACTTAGAAGGCAGTAGTCTTCGGCAAAGTTGCTCAGAAGACTAAAAGCTTTCACATAGGAAACAATTTAGTTCGAGAATCACTCACTGTGTAGCGCTAGTGTTCCTAAATATGAGCTTCCAGTTCAGTCTTAACGTCGTATATCTCGTGTTCTGGACCTCTTAGACTTAGAAGGATACTATCTTCGGGCAAAGTCACTTAGAACCAGTGCTGAAAAATTCATTTCGTCATATCTAAATTCAACCACCTACAGCTCATTTTCGAAGCTGAACCTGGGAATATGGTGTATGAAAAACTTGTGCGGCTAGACCAGTTCTGCTAGAAAGTCACGGAAAAACCGCCATTTTTAGAATATTCAAGGTAAATGTCACGGACTACCTTCGAAAAATGCCAATGATATTCAAGGTGAATATCATTTGGCATTTTTCAAAAGTAGTCCGTGACTTTTACCTTGAATATTCGAAAAATAGCGGTTTTTCCGTGCCTTTCTAGCAGAACTGGTCTAGCCGCGCAAGTTTTTCATATACCATATTCCCAGGTTCAGCTTCGAAAATGAGCTGTAGGTGGTTTAATTTAGATATGACGAAATGAAATTTTCAGCACTGCTCAGAACACTAAAATCTTTCGCATGGAAAACAATTTAGTTCGAAAATCACTCACTGCGTGGCGCTAGTATTCTTAGGAGCTTCCAGTTCAGTCTTAACGTCGTATATCTCGTGTTCTGGACCACTTAGAAGGATACTGTCTTGCGAAAAGTTACTCAGCAGACTGAGAGCTTTCAAATAGAATACAATTAGTTTTTAAGCCTAAAATGAAAAACAGTAGTAGATTTTCAATCTAATAACAAAAGAATGACAAGTAACATTTCCACGTCCAAGCGTGTCCGATACCTTTTAACTGGTGCGGTTTGAAATATATATGATTTTCTTAGTTACCTAGTAACTAAGTTCTTGTATTCTACACCGAGGTACCTAGTTTTGAAAATGTTGAATATTTTCATCATTTATAATCGTATTACAATTGTCTTTGGATATATTATAGAACTCAAAAAGCACGAAAAAATTATATATTCAACCTAGGGGCGGGACATACCATTTTTCAACCAAGTAAGCCACGCCAATCGAACTTGACTGATGACAACAAAAAGAAATGACAAAAACAATCATTGTGCTTTCATTGCTTCTAGAATATGATGAGCACTAAATATAACAAAACCAATGAAAATACTGATTCCAAACCGTTCTTCATACTCCGGAAGAACAAACTACGGAACGCACTGTAGGGCAGAGTTCATTGGTTGTCCAACATTCAATATGCAAAACGTTTTGGTAGTGTACTCAAACGCAAATCGGAAATGTACTGCGGTCTTAAACAGAAATTCTCACACTTACGCTAATGTTTGTGTTAATGCCAATTTAAATACAGATGCCCTCCCAGTCTAGATTGAATCAGCTCAAGCTGTCGCCTCGGAAATATAATTTTCGAAAGGAAGCTGAATAGGCAAAAATGGAAAATGCAAAGCTATTCGATCAAGCAAAGTTTATAGTATGTACTAGTTAAAGTTTTCAAATGCAGTTTATTTATATTTATTGAAATTCGAAGTTAACAAGCAAATGTTTTTCGAGGAGGTTCGTGATAAGAACATGTACCGAAACTTGTTAGCCATATCTCAAAAAGTCATCTGTTTTGATTTCTCTACACACAGTCATTAGTTTCCGAAAGCCATATCAGCGATTGAGGAAGACGAAACTAAAATAATAAAAATAATTATTGCTTTAAATTGAACGAAGAATGAAGAAACACCACATACAAACCGTATTTTCACCTCTCGTCTTTGTGACAGTTAGCTGTTGTATGAAAATTCATGACATACTACACAAAAAATGTTACGATGGATGGTGAAGATTAGGATACTAATATTTATTAGGCAGTATTAGCGCCGGTATTAGGAGCTGTCCCGCCCCTAGTATTCAACTCAAAAACGTCAAATTTCGAGTTACCTAGTTCTAGCATTAAGGGGGCGAGTTGTGCTGGTTCGTCACCAAAGGGATATAAAAATACTATCCACTTCATCCCACATATCCCCATCCGTTGAGAACACCTGGACCTGAGTGCAGTATACGATATGTTGGTAATGAAATCGTCCGACTCCGCACTGACTGGTGAACCTTGGTGTATCGATTGACTTAACGGTTTCCGTATTCATTTATTCTCCCCCACAAAGCAGCTTTTGAAGTCGGATTTAGAGCTTCGAGCAAATCTAGCTCATTTCCGTAACAAGCAGAGACGTGATTTTACAGTCTGTACACGGGATTGAAACTTTGTATAGAGGTATGCTAAGCCACCGGTGACACAATTTCTAATTTTTGTTGTCTCTCTTCTGGCCTGGCCTGGCAGACGGGGAGCTGTTTGTCGGGTTCAGTTCGGCAGAAGAGAAAGTTTTCAGCGGGAATTTTGTGACAACACGACATTGGGTTGGAGTTTTTCATGATGGGAAAAATGTCCCCGTCCCGTGATTATGGTTGACATAAGGAGTTAGCTGAATTGTTTGCAGTGAAAGGCATTAAATAAAGTCGGGAAAAGTCCTGTCTCTCCTCTCTGTCATCCAAGTCTTTTCAAGAAAGAATTAATTTGTATAAACCCTTTCGATGATTTTACGCAACTTCACCTTTTTTTTGCTAGAGGTTCCGCAAGACATAGAGAAATTCATGAGTTCCATGATTTTAATGACATTCTTCATTCCAGTATATGTCTTTATAGGCACAGTAAGCAATCGTGAGATCAGGGATACGTATTTAAGAACTAATACCCCGTTAAAGAAGTTTTCAAAATTGGACAAAAACTTGAACTCTCGAGCACATGTGCAGGACTTAAGTGAATGATGTGCCACAGAAACTCTTCTCTGAATGATGGCAAATGCAATTACATGGTTTCTCATACAAATGATTCAAATCTGCCTTTGCTCACTGTGTTTTGTTCATCAAAGTGCCATGAATCACGAACTCTTGAATAGTGAGAAGAACTGCAAAGTTCCCTGCACACAAAATTCCCCCTGACTGGCTGTTGTAGGTACACACGTGAGCAGTTTAGCTGGTTAAAACGAGAAAGGATTGATCCGAAGCTGGAAACTTTTGCCAGCACGTTTTTGACGGGTGAATGACGTTCCTACAAATTTGTACTAAAAGCTTTCCGCACGCATCACAGCATATCCAGGCGAGAAAACTTTGATGACAACCAATTTCAGCAACTGGTTCTTTTTAGGGGGCGGAAAACGACTTCCCCCACTATGATGGCCGCTGCCGCCGCAATGTACAGCTTTGCATACGTGTGTTGGATTAGTCCGTAAAAGTCCTGGTGTTGCCTCGAGCGAGCTGGGGGCCGGCGTTCAGCATAATCGGGAAAGTTTTCCATTGAATTCAATTTCGTGACACATCTGCCACACGTTCGACCTTCCAGCAGTCTTCCAAGTTAGTGGGAGGTAACTTTCCACAACTGAGCATACGGGCTGCTAACGGTGAAAAGTTCTTTTTCCACCTGTGACAAATTGAAACTTTACAGTTGAAGATGATGTTGGGAGGCAATGTTGAATGAGAAAGTTTCGTTGCTTTGGATTTTTACAATGAACTGACGCCAACGAGTACATGTTTTAAGATTTATAAGTGGATTCAAAGAAGTTGCGGGATTATAAGACGACTGCCCGACCAAACGAGTGCTCACCTTCGACTCAAAATACGCTAAATAAGGGGCAAAAATCAGGGTTTCAAACCTTTATTTTCAGTAGTATGAAAAAAGATACACCCTGCTGAACAGCAGGAAAGATTCCCTTACACAGAAACTGGGTTGAAAATCGTCTGAATATAGATATTAATAATAGTAATGACCAGCGTTGCAGTACAGTAATAATGTAATGTTTGCGATACCCTCTGGTAAAGTACTTGTTTGGAGCCGCAATACAAAACAGAATGGGTAAATGGTCATTTGTGTTTTGTTTCTGTATAATCCAAGATTAAAAACATTTTCTTCTTGCATTTTGACTTTTTCCTTGAAGCTAGTCAGGGATTTCAACTAAAAATCGTCCTACAGGGATTCTATCAGGAATTCCTTCAAGGATTACTCCAGAGATTCTTTTACTAGTTTTTCCTTGGATCCCCCAAAGAAATCCTCCAGGAATTTCTTTTAACTAAGGAATTAACTAAGGAATTCCTCCAGTTCCTTTTTCCATAGTTATCTCTAAAGGAATTCTTGGAGAAATCCCAAGAGAAGCTCTTTGAGGTATCCCTGGAAGAAAATCTGGAAGAATTCCTTGTGGAATCTTTGAAGGAATTTCTGAAAGAATCTCTTCTGGAGGAATAACCGAAGTAATCTAGTAATCTCTGGAGCATTTCCTAGAAGAACCCCTGGAAAAACTCCTGAAGAAACCCCAGAAGAAATTCCTAAAGATTTCTCTGGAGAAATCTTAGAAGTAATCCCTGGACGAATTTCTGGAGAAATCATTGGGCGAATCCCTGAAGGAATTTCTGATGAAATTCCTGGAAGAGCCTCTGGAGAAATTGATAGCACAATTGCTAGAGGATTTTTTTAGGAACCCTTGGAAGCATGCGTCGAAGAACGTTTGGAAGAATCCCAGGAGGAATTCCAGGAACAATTCCTGGCGCAATTCTTGGACACAACTCTGGAGGTGTCTCTGGAGGAATTCCTGGAATAATCCCTGATAGAATCCTTAAAGGAATTCTGGAGAAATCCCCCGAGGAATCCTAGAAGTAATCCCGGAAGTATTCTTGGAGGAATCCCTAGACGGATTTCTGAAGGATTTTTTGTTTAAATTCCCGAAGGAATTTGTGAGGACAACTTTGGAGGAAACTTTGGAGGAATTCCTGGAGAAATCCACGGAGAAATTGCTGATGTAATCACAGGAGGAATGCCTTAATAAATCTCTGAGGGAATTCCTAGATGAATCCTGAAGTAATACCTGTAGCATTCTCCATAAGAAAACTTGGAGGAATTCCTAGGGGAATCCCCGGAGGAATCTCTCTGCAGGATTCCCTGAAGGAATTCATGGAGGAATTCGTAGAGGAAATCTTGGAGGAATCCCTGAACGAATATCTGGAGGAATCCCAAATGGAGTTGTGGAAGTATATTTGGAGGAGTTCCTGGAGAAATTAATCGAAGAATTCGTGGAGGAATCTCTGGAGAAATTACTGGAGGAACCCCACTGGAGGTATCAACCAAGGAGTCCAGGAAGGAAACCTGGAAGAATCCCTGGAGAACCTTCTGGAGGTATCCCTGAAGAAATCCTTGGAGGAATTCTTGGGGGAATCCCTGGAGGAATTCTTGGGGGAATCCCTGGAGGGATTCCTGAAGGAATTTGTGAAGACAACTTTGATGGAAACCATGGAAGAATCCCTGAAGGAATTCTTGGAGGAATTTCTGGTGTAATCACCTGGAACATTCTCCTGAAGTAATTAATACCTGGAGCATTCTCTGGAAGAATACTTGGTGGATTCTCTGATGGAGTTCCTAGAGCAATTCCTGGAGGAATATCTGATGGAATCTCTGGAGGAATACCAGGCGGAATTTCTGGAGCTATACCTGTAGGAGTTTCTGGAGGAATTAATCGAGGAATTCGTAGAGGAATTCCTGGGGAAATTACTGGAGGATCCCCTGAAGGTATTAACACAGAAATCCAGGGAGGAAACCTGGAAGTATCCCTGGAGAACCGTCTGGAGGAATCCCTGGAGGAATTCTTGGAGAAATTCCTGGAGGAATTTGGAGGAAACCTTGAAAGAATTCTTCAAGGAATTTCTGGTGTAATCACTGAAGAAATGCCTGGAGAAATCCCTGAAGGAATATCTGGAGAATTCCCTGACGGAATTCCTAGAAAAATCGATGGTGGAATATGTGGAGGAATCCCTGGTGGTATTCCTGGAGGAATTTGTGGAGGAAACATTGGAATTTCTGTAGGAATTCCTGAAGGAATCCCAGAAGGAATCTCAGGAGGCATCCTTGGTGGAATTTCTGGAGGAATACCTGAAGGATTTCCTGGAGGAATTAATCGAAGAATTCATGGGGGAATCTCTGGACGAATGACGGGAGAAACCCATGTAGGAATGATTTATGGAATCCAAGGAGGAAAACTGGAGGAATCTCTGGAGGACTTTCTGGAGGAATCCCTGAAGAAATTCTTGGAGAAATCACAGGAGTAATTTGTGAAGAAAACATTGGAGGAAACCTTGAAAGAATCCATGGAGGAATACCCAGCTAACACGGAGTCTTATATGATGTTAAATAGGATGCTAAAGTGGAGGCCATATACGTACATGCTTCCTTTTAACCGCGTGTAAAGTATACGCATATTGCCTCCACTTTCCCATCTTATTCTACATCATATGCGATCGTGTGTTGACTGGGTAGAAACCTGGAATACTTTCTAGGGGAATCCCTGAAGGAAATCTTGAATGAATCCCAGGAGAAATTTCTGGATAAATTCCTGAATTTATCCCAGCAGGATTCCCTGAAGGAATTCTTGGAGGAATCCATGGAAGAACTTAAAGTGGAATTTTTGTGGAAATTCTTGGAGTAGTAGCTAGAGGAATTTCTGGAGGAGTTCTAGGAAGAACCTCTAGAGAATTCCTGGGAAAAATGTTCGGAGCAAGTTTTAATTTTGGTGATTTGTTTAGGAATTCCTCCAGCGAAACATCAAGGATTTTCCAGCCGATTTTCCTACATCAAGTGATTTTCTCGAGATTTTGTCGAAGAATTCTCCAGGAAAAGATCGAAGCATTCTTTCAGGGAATCATCCAGATAGCCTCCAAGGTATCCTGCAAGAATTGAACAAGAAAAGCCACCTGTGATTCTCTCGGAAATTTTCGCCAGGGATTGCTTCATCAGTTCCTCCAGGGATTTTTCCAGGAAATCCTGCAGGAGTTCTTCCAGGCATCCTCAAAGGAATTCCTGGATGAATCCCAGGAGAAGTTCTTTGAGGTGTTCTTGTAGGAAACTCCGGAGAAGTTCCTAGGGGAATCTCTGAAAGAATTCATAGAATAATCCCTGTAAAAACTTAAGTAATCTCTGGAGCAGTTCCGAGAAGAATCCCTTCTGAAGGAACTCCTGAAGGAAATTTAGAAGGAATTCCTGGAGGAATCCCTGAATGAAGTCTTGAAAAAAAAAACTGAAGGAATTTGTGGAGGAAACCTTGGTGAAATCCCTGGGAGAGTTTTTGATAGAATCCTTGAAGGAATTGCTGAAGTAATCCCAGGTGGAATTTCTAAAGAAATCCCTGGAGAAGTTCCTAGAAGATTCGAGCAGTTCGTGGAGGAATCACTAGAGGATTTTCTGGAGAAATAACTGGAGGATACCTTGGAATTATTCCTGGAAAAAATTTAAGTGGAATTTCTGGGGAAGTTCCTGGAGCAATCCTTAGTGAAAAGTTCCAGAGGAATTCCTGGAAGAATCTTTTGAGAAACCCCTGGAATAATCCTAGGAGGAATTCGTGGAGAAATGCTTCGAAAAAAATTTTGAAAGAATTTATACGAAATAAATACTTAGAGGATTTTTATTCGAAAAATTCTACAGAAGTTTCTCCGAAAATGTCTGTTAGTTGTTAGTAAAATTAAAAGTTGAATTGGTTAAACCTAGCATGCAAAGGGTTAGTAAACTGTTATACAGAACCCCGCAAACACACAAAACACGATGAACTCTTAACACTATTGTAACAAAACGACACATAACACATGTACAAAACAAGAAGAGAGACGAGAACGTTCGATTTGTACCGGTACTGAACAGATATAGTTAGTCACAAACCGATAGCCAACTAATAAAGACGGCAAGCATACGCGCGCGCAGTTTCAATGAAAAATAAAAGTTTCGTAGTGGTTTGATTTTGAAGCAAATTTTAAGTCATTATTGAAAGGAAAGGGCTGTTGTAAAAGCAATCAAGGATTAGTGGAAGTGAGCCATTAGTGGTTGGAAAGGAGCTAGTTGGTGAACGGAAGCTAATTGGAGTGGATTTGGAAGAAAAGGAATTCGCATCTACAGTTCGGTACACAGCGTAGGACCCTGGATATAGTACTCAAGGTAAACTCGACCCACGAACCGCATCCCCCAACAATGTCTACAAAAGTTCAATCTGGAATAACTTCATGAGTATCTTTGGAAATTCCTGCGCGAGTTCCTCCATAAATTCCTCCAAAGATTGCTTCAAGAATTCCTCCTGAGACTCCCTTAAGAATTTTTCTAGAGATTCCTTCAAAATTCCTCCAAGAATTTCTCTAAGGATTCCGACAGCCATTTCTTCAGGGGTTCCTCCAGAAGCACCTCAAGGAATTCCCTTCAGAGAATCCTGCCGAAAGGATTACCCTAGAAATTTCACGAAGACTTCAGGAATTCCTACAGCAATTTCTCCAGTGATACCGCAAGGTATTCCTTCAGGGATTTCCCCAGGAATATCTGGAAGAAATTCTCTAAAGATTCTTCTATGAACTCCTCAGTGGATAGAGACAGGGTTTTTTTTTCAGGGATCACTCCAAACATTCCTTCAGAAATTCCCATAAAATTCCTCCAGAAACTCCAACAGAAGTTCTTCAAGGATTTCTTTTAGAATACCTCCAGGAATTCTGCCATAAATTACTGCTAGAAATCCTCCAGATCTTCTTCTTTATGGCTCTACGTCCCCACTGGGACTTGGCCTGCCTCGCTTCAACTTTGTTTTCTTTGAGCACTGCCACAGTTATTAAATGAAGGGCTTTCTTTGCCTGCCATTGCATGAATTTGTATATTGTGAGGCAAGTACAATGATACACTATGCCCAGGGAGTCGAGAAAGTTCCCGACCGGAACGGGAATCGAACCCGCCGTCTCCGGATTGGCGATCCATAGGCTTAACCCCTAGGCTAGACCCCAAATCCTCCAGATAATATTCCAATCAAAACTGCATAAAATCACATATTTTGCCCTATAAATTGAGGTACAGCTCAAAATTGTGACGTCCTAGGGCAAACCTGAGCCCGGATTCGGATTCAGCGGCCCAAAATCCGTCGGAGACACATAACTTTGCTCTTGACCAATAGATAACTTTTGTTTCGCTGTGTAAAATACTTGTAATTAGTCGCATCATAATACAAAACACAGAGTGACTAAACGGTCATTTGTGTTTTGTTTCCTAACAATCAAAGATTAAAATCACTTCATTTTTGTATTTTGCCTTCCTAGAAGCTTGAACGTTAATTATCTTCATTTTATTTCTAGAAATCATCTGCGAAAAATACCCATTCTATTTTCTTCTTCTTCTTTTTGGGGTGATGTCCCAACTGGGACTAGGCTAGCCAGAGTGTTTTATTTATACATCTTGAACATTGTTCGTCAGTTTCCTCTGTTAATTTACCACTTTTTCATTACGAAAAAAAAAAATCTGGGCCTATTTAGTTGTCGAGCCTGAAAACTTTTAGCATGATTATTCCAAATAGCTGTGTGCTTACTGGCTCTAAGTTACAGGGGCATAAATCAGAGAAACAAAATTCACCCAACAAAATTTCATCATAATTAGCCTTCAATTAGCATGTTTTCACCGAGCAGCGCCACAACCTGTTGTAATCAAAACTGATTTAATTAGCTTGAAGTGTGTACACTGTAGGTAATTGCGATTTGGATCTTCGGGCTAGGATTTTCGGAAAGAAACGCCACACCGGTGCTAGCCAGCTGTAAATGTTGGCGGTAATTGTGTCATTGTGTGATTGCGACGTTCGCTGCTAGAAGGTTAAGAAGGTCTGCTTGTACCGTCAAGGCGCCATTCACCGTGTGCCTTCGAATATTTTTTAATTATTTCCATATTATAATTGAATGATATGACAATTTCCCTTCAATTTCACCAATACAACACTAATGTATTGTTACCATGTCAAAACGCTCATTAGAGTCATTTAAAAGTATCATTGTGACACTAAAGTGTGTTTACACGAAGCGGGTTTCTGCTCGTTGACTGCATTCATAATGAAAAAACGAGAACTGCGCTAAGGTGATTTAAGCGATAAACTAAATGTAGTAACGTTTTTATTCCACCAAGAAGCAATTAAATTCACATATCAGTTATGTATTTTGCATTACTGAAGTAAGTTTAACAAGAAAGTACGATTACTCGTACTTTTTAATTAAAACAAAAAGGCACGGTAAATGGGTACCCTAAAAATCAATGGTCTCCATTCACCGTGCCCCATATTGTCCCATATAATTATGTGGTGAACTAGGCCAACCACAATGAAGAGTACCAGCTACGTCAGCAGTAATCGGTCGCGCCACCCGGGCGAAGCCCATCGCCACCAACGGAATGTCCCGTCAGCACCTTTAGTTAATAAATATCCGATCGATCGTCCGATCGCCCTCTTTTTACCTTTAGCAGAGACAGTAGGTGAACGTACAAGTGCAGTGCAGGTGTAATTATCAATTTAGTGGTTTAAAAGTGTTTACAAATGTAATAATTAGTCTATAAATAAAAGAATAGTGAAGAGTAATGTTTTTTTAAAACTCTGAATGTGAACTCCATCTGATTTTTGGCGCAGCCGTCCGGAAACGGTTGAGTGTTTTAGCGAAATAACAGTGGTAACGGAAGACTAATAACCTCCCGCAAAGTGATCCCGTGGAGAATTTAATTCGAAACATCAGTGACTGAAGGCGTAGCCGTCACCAGAGTTGTGGATCCCCCGTCGCTATTCATCTGGAGCACCAGCGTCGTCAACCGCGAACCAACGGACACGACTGAAACCGTAAGTATTTTTTTTTCTTTCTTTCCCACTCCCTCAAAAAGTTACTTGCGAGGAGATTAGCGTACTACCAGATAGGCGCATAACCTCTACAAAGAAATCGCACTACCAGATAGACGACTTCTTTGCCGCAACTTGGTTTACTACCAGATAGGAACCAAGCCAAGCTTCTCTCCCCCTTCTCTGCCTCTACCGCGTACTACCAGATAGGCGCACATTCTTTACGACAAATCGCACTACCAGATAGGCGATTCGTTCGTTGCAACTCAATTTACTACCAGATAGGAATTGAGCCAAGTCTTATCCCCTACGGCAATTAATGCCAAAAATTAATACTGCCCTGAAACGAACGCGAGAGCTCTTTCGACCAGATATCGATAGTAGCTCAGATTCGGACGACAGTGTTAGGTCAGAGGAATATTCTCACGTGCCGATTAAAGACCTGTCAATCCCTATCACATCGCTGAATATGACGGAGCAGAACGCTTTAGAAGCCATGGCCCGGCAAATGCAGGCTATGATGGAAGCAATAAACTCCCTTACCGCGAAGCAGATGCAATACGATACGCAAATGCAAAACGATGCATCGAGCCATACCGGCGGCTCTCGCGATAACGGTAACACAAGAACAGTGATGGGCGACCCATTTAGGATACCCGACCCATTAAAAATTTTACCCACATTTAACGGTAATAAAAAACAGTTGTATTGGTGGCTGGACACAGCCGAGAAAACTTTGAAAAATTTTGAACCTCTCGTCTCTCCAGAGATATACCAAATTTATTTAACCGCCGTAAGCAACAAAATTGAAGGATACGCCAAAGATGTACTGTGCACGAATGGTAACCCTAACACCTTTGAAGAAATAAAGGAAATATTAATAGCGGCACTGGGCGACAAACAAGATTTGTCCACTTATAATTGCCAACTATGGCATAACAAAATGGACGGCAGTGTAAGTAAACACTACCAAAAAACAAAACAGCTGGTGCACAGTATTAAAGCGCTAGCTAAACAAAACCCCAAGTATAACGACCATTGGGAGGCGGTCAATGATTTTATTGACGAGTATAGCTTGGCAGCATATGTTAGCGGGCTTCAAAAACCTTATTTCGGCTACGTACAAGCGGCCAAACCCAACAACATAGAAAACGCTTACGCTTTTATTTGCAAGTTCACATCAAACGAAACGAATAGAGAAATGACTCTGCACTATCCAACCCGAAAGGATATAAATGTGCCAAAACCTAACGAACAGAAACAAGGCTTCAAAAAACCTATCGATACCCAAAACAAGACGAGATATGATAAAAACAACGTCAAATCAGAACCCATGGAAGTAGGTTCAACGCGCAGTCGCCTTACATTAAATAATCAAGAAACACACTCGGATGGCGAAGAGGATGAAACAGAAATCCAAGACACAAATTTTTGCGTTCTGGACGAGTCAGACTCGGACACGTAGAACATGATTTTCTACCGTTTATCAAAATTAAAACCCCAGAGAATCGAATTCTTAGAATTCTGATAGACACTGGCGCTAATAAAAACCTTCTGCGACCCGGCATACTAAAACATACATCCAAACTAGAGGGCATACATCCTAAAAACATTAGAGGGACACATTCAATATCATCCAAAGGAAAGATTAAGCTACTCGGCCCCGAACTTCCAGAATTAACCTTTTTCGAACTTGACTTCCACCCATCATTCGACGGCTTGATTGGATCAGAATCCTTATCTAAACATAAAGCTGAGATAAACTATGACAAGAAAACAATTGTTTTCGACAACCATCCCATTCCGTTCTTCAAACACTATATAAAAAAAGAGAAAATCTTTAATCATATCGTTACCCTTAAAACAAACAATAATGGCGACTGGTTAGTACAAAAACCCACTAAGTTGTATAAAAACATTCTTATTGAACCCGGAATTTATAAGGCTCAAAACAATCGCACATCATTTTTAGTAAGGACCAATGGCAAGGATCCTCCCAAGCTTCCAAAAAACACCATTAAAATACAAGTCAATAATTTTGAAACAAAAAACTTTTTCGCTCACGAAAAACTACCCCCAATCGAACATGCAGATAATTTTGAATGCTTGATTCGAACGAATCACCTATCTATACTTGAAAAACAATCCCTAATGGAATTGATTCACAAGCATAAAAATGTGATTCTTAAAGAAAACGAAAAGTTAACATCTACAACCAAAATTAAACATAAAATACAAACCTCCCACGAAAAACCAATATATACTAAAACTTATAGATACCCACATGCCCACAAACAAACCGTCAAAGATCAAATTGAGGATATGTTAGAGAACGGCATAATCACACATTCAGACTCTCCTTGGAATGCACCAATATGGGTAGTGCCGAAAAAATCGGACGCCTCTGGAAAAAAGAAATATCGCGTAGTAATCGACTATAGAAAACTTAACGAAGTTACAGTCGATGATAAATTTCCAATCCCCCAAATAGAGGATATCTTAGATAACCTGGGGAAATCTACATATTTTACGACCCTTGACCTAAAATCAGGGTTCCACCAAATTGAGATGGACCAAAATTCTAGACAGAAAACTGCGTTTAGTACGGACCTTGGGCACTATGAGTTTTTAAGAATGCCATTCGGTCTAAAAAACGCACCAGCAACTTTTCAAAGAGCCATGAATTCCATTCTTGGTGATCTAATTGGAACAGTTTGCTATGTCTATTTGGATGACGTAATAGTGTTCGGTAAATCATTAAACGAGCACATCATTAACTTGGGAAAAGTATTAGAAAAATTAGAAAACGCAAATCTCAAGATTCAACTTGACAAATGCGAATTCTTAAAGAAAAACTGTGAATTTCTTGGGCATATAATTACCCCGCATGGAGTTAAACCGAACCCCGAAAAAATAAAGGAAATTCAAACTTGGAAACTGCCAACTACAGAGAACCAAATTAAACAGTTCCTCGGATTAGTTGGTTATTACCGGAAATTCATACGGGACTATGCAAAATTGACAAAGCCCATGACAAAATATCTGAAAAAGGACATAAAAGTGGATACTAATGATCCAGAATTTAAGAAATCTTTCGATAAGTGCAAAAGTATGCTGATTTCAGACCCTATACTGGCATACCCAGATTACTCAAAACCATTTGTACTCACTACAGATGCATCTAATTATGCGCTGGGAGCAGTACTATCTCAAATAAACGAAAATAAGGATCAACCTGTAGCATTCGCCTCGAGAACTTTAAACAAGCATGAAGTTAATTATTCGACTACAGAGAAAGAAGCCTTAGCAATAATATGGGCCATTGAAAAATTCAAACCATATCTCTATGGCCAAAAATTTACGCTCGTCACTGACCACAAACCATTAGTGTTCATTAAAAATGCGAACAAAAACGGAAAGCTTATTAGATGGCGATTAGAACTCGAAAATTACGACTACACAGTAGTTTATAAAACTGGAAAAACAAATGTCGTGGCTGATGCACTCAGCAGAAAAGTTGAAATGAACGCAAACGAAGTTGCCGAACCGACAGATGCAGAAACAGTCCATTCAGCATCTAGCTCAGATGAATATTTTATCCATTTCACTGAAAGACCGGTCAACAACTATCGTAACCAAATCATTTTCAGAGTAGATTTGGTCGATTCAGTCCTAACGACCAACCCTTTTCCAGGGTATAGACGCACGGTCATTTGCGATACAAACTTCACACCGGAAAAAATAACAGATTATCTTAGAAGGTACTGGAATGGTAGACAAACAGCCATCCATTCACCTGAGAACTTACTTAACATGATACAAGAGTCTTACAGGAGCCACTTTACTCATGCCCATCTAGTAATTACTCAAAACATTGTAGAAGATGTTGTTACAACAGAACGTCAAGACAACATCATCAGGCAAGAACACGATAGTGCTCACAGAGGTATCCAAGAGGTTGAGCAACAGATTAAGAGATCTTACTTTTTCCCAGAGATGGTGAAGAAGATAAGACAGTTCAATAATGCCTGTCAAATATGCTCCGCGCATAAATATGATAGGAAACCCTATAATATTAAAATCTCTCCAAGACCTATAGAAACCGCACCATTCCACAGAGTACATATTGATATCTTTGGAATGGATAAAAACAATTATTTAACAATTATTTGTGCCTTTTCGAAGCATTTACAAGCAATAAAAATTGAAACAAGGAACACCTTCGATATTCAGAATGCCCTAAGCCAATATTTTTCAAACTTTGCTATTCCAAGAACCATAGTTTGCGACCATGAAGCTGCGTTCACAAGTATTCAAATGGCAGAATACCTAGCCAATTTGGGTACACAAATGGAGTTTGCTTCATCATCGGAATCCAACGGACAAATTGAGAAGACACATAGCACCTTGATAGAAATGTTCAATACGAACAAACACAAATTTCCAAACAACAGTTCTGAGCAAATACTGGGAATTGTAATAGCCCTCTATAATAACACGGTACACTCGGCTACGGGCTTTACCCCAAACGAAATTATATTTAACAGGCTGGACGCAGCCAACCTTGCTGAAATTGACAATAACGCACACAGAATATTCACAAAAGTTGTAGAAAATCTAAAGAAAGCACAGAAGAAAATGGAAAGATACAACAATGAAAAAGAAGACCCTCCTGAAATTAAAGAAGGACAAACCATTTTTATTAAACGAGGAACAAGGAAGAAGCTGGATCCTAGATTCAACACTTCCAAATGCTTAGAAAATAATGAGAGAACCGTCAGAATCCCTGGAAATACTAAAAGAAATAAGAATAAAATAAAAAGACTAAAAAAACAATAACAGTTCACATAATAATCCATATTCCACTTTAAATTTCAGAAAACCCATTGACTCAAACCCATACAACCCGGATAAACACCGTCGTGGATATCACTTTCAACCTTAAGCACGAATACTTAAAGATTCTTATATTTTTAGAGTTCACCATACAACCAAATTCCAACCAAACAGGCAAGAGACGAACCACGGGGAAAGGAAGCGGAATACAAGAAAGAAACTTAGTCTTAATTAGGTTACCCCTTAGTAACTGCACTGCATAGGGACTAGCACTAGATAGAATAACAGAATACTTTAAATCCTACACATTCACGTAAATCAAACCATCAAATCAAATTCAAAATGATAAAATTTTCTTTCCTTTCAACAATACTAGTTGCATCAGTAATCCAAGCACAAAATTTACAAATTTTTAACCTGAATGACCAACCAATTCTTATTTTGAACAAATATCCATGTAAAATTCAAATAGGTAATTTTCGAATAATCCATGAAATCAATATAACAGATTTAGAAACGACAATCAACATGTTAACCAATCTTGCTTATAAAAACATTGACAATCCTCTTGCAAATATTGTAAAACATAAAATCAAAAATCTTTACTCAAATTTCAATCAAATCAGGCCTAACACTCGTTACACAAGAAGCTTAGATATCATCGGTTCTACTTGGAAGTGGATTGGAGGTAGCCCCGACGCGCATGACCTTAAAATCATCAATAGCACAATGAACGACTTAATCAAAAGCAACAATTTACAATTTCAATTCAACGAACAATTGGGACAAAGAGTAAGAGCCCTTACCAATGAGATGCGGAAAATGATAGAAATCAACCAAGCAAACAAGCTAATTCTGAACGAAATCGATACGCTATCGACAATAATCAACATCGATACCATCAACAAAATATTAGAAGAAATTCAAGAGGCAATATCGCTGTCCAAGGTATCTGTTACCAGTAACAAAATTCTCTCCACCCGCGAAATAACAATCATCAAAAACATTTTGGAAGATCAAGGAGTAAACATTGACCTACCAGACGAGGCAATCTCGTTCGTTACCCCTAAAATAGCAGTTAATAAGGAAACGCTTCTCTACATTTTGAAAGTACCCGAACTACAGAAAGAAGAATCGAAAATAATTCAAATATTCCCATTAAATCACAACAATTCTATCATCAAGGCTTATCCCAAGTATCTAATCCAGCACAAAATGATACTTTACACAACTACACATCCAGAAAAGTACGTACAACAACACTCGTACATCAACAAATTTGCTGATGATTGCATCTACCCTATGGTAATGGGAACTTCAAGTCATTGCGAAGCACAACAAGAATATTCCACCACAGCCGATTACATAGCGGATAACCTTTTGCTTATCACAAACGCAAAGAACCAAATGATGATGTCAAATTGTGGACCTGACAATAGAACAATGAACGGAAACTTTCTTATAACATTTTCAAACTGCAGTATTTTGTTCGAGAAACAAAAATTTACATCAAAAGAAATCATCACCAAAACACCAGTCCTTGATGGAGCAACATACAATATCGCAATCAACCGCAAATTTTCAGAAAACACTTTGGAATCCTTAGACAACAGAACACTGAAGAACCGAAAGCAGATCCAGCACATTTATCTACAACAATCTAGAAACGAAATTTGGAATTGGAGCTTACTCAGTGGAATCACAATCTCCACGCTGGTAACTATAACCATAATTGTGTTTGCTTATTTCTATTTTAGCCACCTCACTATGGGTATCTTGAACAAAATCAAGAAGAAGAAGAACAACGAGAAAGCAGTAGCCAAACACACGGAACCAGAACAATCAGTCGTTGATAATACAAACGCATGAGGACATGCTTTTTCACCCCCCGGAGGAATTATGTGGTGAACTAGGCCAACCACAATGAAGAGTACCAGCTACGTCAGCAGTAATCGGTCGCGCCACCCGGGCGAAGCCCATCGCCACCAACGGAATGTCCCGTCAGCACCTTTAGTTAATAAATATCCGATCGATCGTCCGATCGCCCTCTTTTTACCTTTAGCAGAGACAGTAGGTGAACGTACAAGTGCAGTGCAGGTGTAATTATCAATTTAGTGGTTTAAAAGTGTTTACAAATGTAATAATTAGTCTATAAATAAAAGAATAGTGAAGAGTAATGTTTTTTTAAAACTCTGAATGTGAACTCCATCTGATTTTTATATATCTAGAAAAAATCGAAAATTTGAACATTCGTTTTTCTAATAAAATTTTACAAGTTATTACTTGAAATGAATTTAAACGAAGAAAGTTCCCTTGGCTGCGTTGTTTTAATCATTTTTAAACAAAGCAGAATACAATTTCTCATACACGGTGAATGGGTCCCTACAACCACGGTGAATGGTGACCTACCACGGAATTAGGCAACCTTACTACCCTCTACTAATTGTACTGTATCACCAAATTTTGTGAAAAATTTTCTACTTCTGTGGATATTGCTTCAATTTTAACCTATAATGAAGGCAATTGAAAGCGGCACCAACAATGTTTATAAGACTGGTGTCAAATGACAGCCCTTATTTGCCCCGAATCCTCTTAGATCCACGGTGAATGGTGCCTTGACGGTAGTTAGATTTTCGCGTACCCAACGTCTATTTCGGATGATTTTCGAATCTTGAATCAGCTATGAAAAAGGCATTTCCCAACCGATTTTTTTGAAGTCAATTGCATTCGCTCCAGGTTTGTCCAAATTGCCAAGGACTACCATACGGAGCTGGTTCACCCATCCGTTCCGGAGTTATTCCAGATTCCATTGGGGTCATGACCGGCCGGAAAATGAAACATTAATGCATTTTACTCTGAATCTTTAGTTATTTTGGAAATTTGCACATATTATACGCCAAGAATACAGAAACTATATAACTGCAAGGAACCATTGCCTTGAAATGACACAATCAAGCAGTCTCATTTCTCAAACATAGTCAAAATCAGCCGTGTGACACCTCAAACTTCATGATTTGTCGAAACATGAAGGATAACAGTCCATTTAGGCTCCCATAACCCCTTAGAGTGGTTCTGGCCACAACAGAAATGTTCCAGATGCCTCCAGGAAAGTGGTTAAAATGGCCATTTCCACAACGTTGGTGAAATAAATCGTGCGCACCTCTAACTTCATGATTTGTTGAAACATGAAGGAAAATAGTCCATCTGGGCCCTTATGGCACCTTGGGATCGGTCTGGCCACACCCGAACTATTCCCCCTCAACTGTAAGGTCGTCTTCAGTGTCTTGTACTTGACGCGGCTTGACTCGAGTCCTTCTAGGTTCCCATGACGTCCTGGATACACTCGAAATGTTTCGGATGTCCTCACTCCCACAACTTTGGTCAAATCAATCGTGCTACACCTCAAACTTCAAGATTTTCCGAAACGTGAAGGAAAATAGTACCAGGCTCCCATGCTCCTTCTGAACGATCATGGCTGTCAGGGAGGTGACCAAATTCGCCATTTCAACAATGTTATCAAAATCAACCGTGTGATTTCTAACTTTATAATTCGATGAAGCGATGATGTCATTCTGGAGAACTTCAAGCATTTGAAACTTAATCCATTTGCATTTGGATCCATTTCCTCACTTTTTGGTTTTTGATTTTTAATAAAATAACGAAGCAATATTTTCAAAATCGGCTTTCGTACACATGTAGAGTATGGATCAAGGTATCTCCAATTTTTTTTCCTGGTGGAAAAAGTTTTTCGTTTTTGCAGAAACCATTTTTAAACAAAATTGCACAAAAAAATGGTTTCTGCAAAAACGAAACACTTTTTCCACCAGGAGAAAAATCAGGAGATACCTTGATCCATACTCTACATGTGTACGAAAACCGATTTTGAAAATATTGCTTCGTTATTTTATTAAAAATCAAAAACCAAAATATGAGGAAATGCTTCCAGTTTTGCCTTAACCCGAAATGTTCGAGATGCCATTTACAGTGCTGTAGTTTTTTCGAAAAATAAAATAGAATAAAGAAGATTGAGAGCAATGAGCATTCGGGATCAATCAGGTTGCATAGAATATGCTTCGAAGAATTCACAAAAAATGGTAATGATTACGATGTTGAGTGAGAGCCTCAATCGTGAAATTGAGATATAAGATTTTTGAGACATGAATAGAATGTTGTATTTGAACATGCATGGTCTGAACTTTGGTTATATTCAGGATGCCAGGTAATATACATAACTTCAAAAATAACGTTAATTGTTCAACTTTTAAATTTTCATATTTCAACCGTTTGCAACATGCATTTTTCTTCGCTAGCCCAGCATTTGCAACAAAATGTTTGCATAATTCCACTTGTTCCATGCTCTCTACAAATTGTCATGAGACATGAGGAACATTTAGTATGAATTTTCACATCCTTGGATCGGCATCAGAAAAAAAAACCCTTTTCTTTCGATCGGATACGAATCTGAAATCAGGATGCAAAACCCTCTCTTGCAAACCCTTATAAAGTTGGCACAACATCAAATTAGCAGTAAAAGAATGTGTTTTGCATACAATGTTTGAACACATATACCCGAGCAGAGTAAAAAAGCTCAATAATAGCATATTTTGATATGGAGACCAAAAAGTGATATTTGTTTGTTTGAGATAAGAGGTAAAAGTACTGGAAATAATATCTCAATTTTACTCCTGGAACATTATCATCATAGCACATTTAGCTCTTGGTGAGATCTAGCCAATACACAGTGCTTTATTTTGCCGATTTCGTGCGCTTTTTTAATAACGTTTCAACCGATGATTTTAGCGATATAGTTTCTTCGGAGAAGTTTCTACATTAGACAAGGCGCTTCTTTTGATATAAAGAGTTGAATGATCAATCCACCTATAAGTGAGATGAAAAAAATATTTTTTCGAAAAATGCAGATTAGGGTAATTCATGTATTTTGGACAGGCTGAGGACAACGTTTGAAAACTCGTCCCCTAGCTTCCTTAGAAAGCAATTGATTATTTTCCAAAGCTACTAATACGCTTAAAATATGATTGTACTTTGTGTTCCTGGTGACAAAAACCTTAACGAAAGCATTTTAAGCTATGAAAATCTAAATTTCCTATCGCCTGTTAGAATAGCATTTTGGACACCGAATATATATTTTGGACACCCTCAGCTATATATAATTTGGACAGGTCAATTATCTCAATGTTGAGCCATGAATACTGCTAAATCATGGAAGTAGCATAAATTAACAAATATTTTCATGCAAATAACCAAATGTCTCCGCTTAACAAACATCTATTTTGATAACTTTTACAGTTTTTGTTAAAATCGAGAAAATATCGCCAGACCCACAGAATACGCCTCCAAGTATGCAATCGCACAGCATCCCCATGTAGTTCGTCAGATGACCAAAATATATTTACAGTAGAAAACTTGTAATGTATTTTGGACACCACCTATTTTTAGCATTCTAGATGAATGTTAAGAGTTTGGCTGCCTAATGCTTCTTAATTGAACATTTTTCATTGCAATAAGGCTTTCAATTTTTTTTACAATTATAAATTTGACGATTTTGAGGTGAATATTGTATTTGACTGTGAAGTGTATGTCGTCTTGCATACCTGTGCATTTGAGGGGTTTTTGTGAAATAATTTACATTTTCGATAATTTTGAAGTAAATTCTTATTTGTTAAGCGTATTTTCAACGTAAGTCATCAGAATAGGGTCTGTTTGATCCAATAATCGATATTGAGAAGTATCCACTTTTATTAGCTCTCCGAAAAAAGTCATAAACCGCCGTGCATGTCCAAATTATATACATGTCCAAATTATATTTTTTACCCTAGACGTTTGATGTCTTCGGCAAAGTTGTGCAAAATGCAATTTTGAACAACTTTGTCAAAGACGCCATACACAGAAAGAAAATATCAAAATTAAGTCGAACACAAATTGAAAAATCGTGTAAAAATCGATCACGGAATCGTGTTTCTAATGTAAAATTAAGCTAAAAGTAATGCACATGAAGTGAATACCATACATACATGGTACAATTTTAAATGATGTTTAGATCATTGTTAAAAATTCTATCGCAGTTTTACACTCAGTGTTTAGCATTCAGCTGACTTCCCCATAAATTTACACGCTTTCGTGTAAACCTACCTGAACCAGAAGCATGCGATGCGGCTCACGTCAGATAAACGTCAGCCATATTCGTTTGTTGTCTGTCACACCGCGCGAAAACAAAACATCTTTCTCTATCGTAAAAAGTTGAATCGGAAGCCGATACTGTTTCAATTTGTAGTTAAATTCGTGTGAATTATATATTTTTGCAAAATCTCATCATGCTGATAGTGTTGTGCCGCCGGGTCAGCATCCATGTTGCTGGAAAATGTGTCGGTCATCCTGGTCGCAGGTTTGAGACAGCCACTAATCACCACCAAATATTCTCCATGTACCTGCACTACACCCATCAGGATTGTGGAACCGGACCAGCGAACAACATATTCACTTGTCCGCTAGAGGAAACACGCCGATTACTGAAAAAGTTTCTGTAGGCAGCAATTCCGAAGCTGTACGACCGAGTTGTGAGTAATCCACGGGCGGATTCCTCTTCTGAAAGCCGGAAGTCAGCACTGTATTGTGATGGTATGTATTTTCGTATTCAATTACCCTTCCTTCAAATGAAGTTGACAATTGCTTTCTCCGTTTTAGGTGAACGATTACATTAGAACTGTTCGCCAGATTCAGTGCATGTAAGTTGAGATCATAACCGATCTGAAATCGACAAAAAATACTGTCGGTGAATCGCAGACGGTCTGTGTCAATGAAACGCAGAACGGAACGGGAATGTAAGGTCAGCTGCTTTCAACCTAACCGGCAGGACATACGGTGTGAAGCAGGTGAAGACTACACACGGGAACCAAAGAATGGTCGAACAGGAAATATGTAATGTAGAGAACCCAACAAACTACTATTGTCATGAATGAGAATTTTGATTTTAGAGGCAGAAGCGAGTTGATGGCTTGCAGTGAAAAATAACACGAATAAAAATCTAACGGGAGAATCTATTTCAGCAGATTTATTTATATGAACACAAACCAGCAGTGATGAATCCGAATTGATTCCATTTGTAAATCTAACCTCAATATGAGCACAGCGATACAACACATTGTAAAGATATGCGATGTTCAAATTTTCAAATTCTATCTCTTTAAATTAAGAAGTTATTAAATAATTTAAATATTTGATAATTGTTTGTATATTTACCATGACACATAAAGAATACACTTGCAAACAAAAGTTTAAGCCATTTTCATATAGTAGAAATATAGTTGTTTCATTATTCGAAACCGTTCTCTGCGCCATTTTGCGCCGAAAGCAGTTAGACTAGTTCGAAGTTGCTCTATAAATATCAGTAATTTGTAAATAACTTTCTTATTTCAAAAGCTGCGTTTTTCAATGTTCAGCAAAAACATGTATATTTACATTCCAAACAACTTTGTAGAAGACGCAAAAAACCTAAAAAATCCCGTTAAAAAGTTATGATGAAATATATGATTTCTAGGGGTCATGCACATACAACGCAATATATCTCGTAAAGTATGAGATTCAGCATTATGGCGTCTTCGACAAAGTTGTTCAAAATTGCATTTTGCACAACTTTGCCGAGGACATCAAACGTCTACAGTTTCTTACCGATTTTGGCAACACCCGTTTTTGTCTACTCCCGATTTTGGCAACACCCGTTTTTGGCAACATTTCCTTCCCGATTTTGGCAACACCCGTTTTTGGCAACAATTTCTTACCGATTTTGGCAACACCCGATTTTGGCAACAATTTTTTACCGATTTTGGCAACAAAAAATTTTAACCAAAATTTTTTACCGAAAAATCGTTTGTATTAGTAAATGTATTTATATTTTAGCCTTACTCTTCTTCAAAAAATCAAAATTAGTTAAATTTTCCAAAATCAACAATTTTACAAATCATGACGTAATTTATGAACGTCACCCACAGGGATCGTTTTATAACTTGTGAATAGTCCATATTTAAAATATAAGCCAAATTGACGTATAAAAATTGAAAATAATCCACAAAAAAAATTACCGATTTTGGCAACACCCCAATTTGGCAACATAAAATTCACCTCGTGTTGCCAAAATCGGTAAGAAACTGTATCTGCATTTTTCGAAAAAATATTTTTTTCATCTCACTTATAGGTGGATTGATCATTCAACTCTTTATGTCAAAAGAAGTGCCTCGTCTAATGTAGAAACTTCTCCGAAGAAACTATATCGCTAAAATCATCGGTTGAAACGTTATTAAAAAAGCGCACGAAATCGGCAAAATAAAACACTGTGCAATAGCAGTGAGCTATTTGATTGATCTTTAAATGTCATATTTTGCTATTGGTTAGATGGTTCACTACCACTACCACTACCACCGACGTTGAACACCAGCAATCATGTTCTTAGTCTTTGTGGTGTTGATCGAAAGTCCAATCCTTGCAGTCTCCCTCTTAAAAGGTACGAACGGTCGATTCCGATGATGTCGATATCGTCCGCGAAGCCCAGGAGCATATGCGACTTCTTGACAATGGTTTCGCTCCTGTGCACACAAGCTTTCCTTATCGCTCCTTCCAGTGCTAAGTTGAACAGTAAGTTCGAAAGAGCATCGCCCTACTTCAGTACGTCAAAGGTTACGAACGATGACGAAATTTCATCCGCAACCCGTACACTTGATTTCGATCAGCTTCGCCGGAAAACCATGTTCGATCATAATCTGCCATAACTCGTTTCTCTTCACTGAATCGAATGCCGCCTTGAAATCAATGAACAGATGATGGGTCTGCAAGTTGTACTCTCGAAATTTATCGAGAATCTGCCGAAGGGTGAACATCTGGTCCGTCGTTGATCGGCCCTCACGAAATCCTGCCTGATATTTGCCGACGAAGGACTCCTCAATCGGCCTCAGCCTGTGGAACAGAACTCCGGACAAAATTTTGTACGCTGAATTGAGGAGTGTTATTCCTCTGTAATTCGCGCACTCCAGTCAATGCCCTTTCTTGAAAAGAGGGCAAATGAGACCACCCAACCAATTAGCTGGCAGTTCTTCCTCCTCCCATATCTTCTATATAATACGGTGTAAGAGTTGATACAGCTGCTCACTACCGTGCTTGAGAAGCTCGGCCGGGAGTTCGTCCTTCCCAGCAGCCTTGTTGTTCTTCAGTCCCCTAATGGCTGTCTTGACCTCGTCTAGCGTTGGAAGTTCCACAGCTTGTCCGTCGTCGTCGATTCGAATTCTGTCCGTCGCTCTTCCACTCCCACCGTTCAACAATACCTCGAAGTGCTCTCTCCACCTGGCAGCTACCATTGTCTTGTCTTGTCTGTCAGCAAGTTTCCATTACGGTCGTTGCACATGCCGGGAAAAGGCGCTGTTTTTCTCCGCACGCCATTGACAGTTTCGTAAAATCTCCGCATATCATTCTGTTGCATACTCTCTTGCGCCTGAGCAATCACATTTTCCTCGTGCTCTTTTTTCTTTTTGCTGTGGATTCGTTTTTCGGCTACTCTTGCTTCCCTATATCGTTCCCTGCTCTGCCGGGTCCCCGACACCAACATCCGGCTTCTGGCAACATTCTTCTCTTCCGTTACTCTCTGGCACTCCTCGTCAAACCACCCGTTTCTAGGTCGTCTTTGAGCATTACCTATCACCGCGCTGCTGTACTCATCGCTCCGTGGATAGACTCCCACAGAGTGTTGAGATTATCGCTCTCGTTGATCTCACTTATCCGCTCGTCCAGATTCTGGTGATAGTCAGCTACCGTACCGACTGCTGAAAACCGGTGGATGTTGAAACGCATCGATCGCCGGTTCCTAGAGTCCGACACGGTTGATAACCGAGCTCGAATCTTACTAACTACGAGATAGTGATCTGAGTCGATGTTGGGACCTCGAAAAGTTCTAACATCAATTACGTCCGAGAAATGTCGGCCATCTACCGGCACATGGTCGATTTTGTTGCAAGTCTCGCTGTTTGGGTGCCTCCAGGTGTGCTTGCGGGTACCCTTGCGTACAAAGTAGATGCTACAAATGGCCATCCCCCTGGCGGCAGCAAAGTTGACTAATCTCAGACCGTTGTCATTAGTGACGGAGTGAAGGCTCTCCGTACCGATGATTGGACGGAAAAAGTCCTCTCTTCCGACCTGTGCATTGGCGTCACCGATGACAATGTTAACGTCCTTGGTCTTGTCAAGACATTCATAAAACGCATCCTTCACATCATCGGTTTTCTCGTTTGTCGGCGCATAGACATTGATCAGGCTGTAGTTATAGAATCTGCCCCGGATCCTCAATACGCAGATCCGCTCGTTGATCGGCTTCCACCTCATAACTCGCATCATCTGTTTCCCGATCACTATGAATCCGACCCCATGTTCTGCCTTATCGCTGCCGCTGTGGTAGATGTTATATTTGAACGATGTGTTGGCGACGGGATCCACCGCCCTGAATTCACGTTCACCAGTTTTGGGCCACCGCACTTCCTGTATAGCAGCCACGCACACACCAACTTTCTGCAATTCACGAGCCAAAAGGCTCACTCGTCCAGGTTCATTTACGGTCTTGACGTTCCAGGTACCGAGTATCCAATCATAGTCCTTATTTCGTTGCCGGGTCGGTTTCCGAGAGTATCGTTCGTATATTCTATTTCTTACTTCATTTTTCGTAGTGTTGAAAGGCTTCGACAGGCTACCTTACCGGGGTCGCGCGTCGCGCTGCCTACATCGCGTTGGTGGGGCTGCCACCTTAGGTATAGCTGACGCGATACAGCGTTTCATATTCAGCCGCTGGATGCCAGAACAGACGCTGTTTGAGCCACACCTCCTTGGTGAACAGACGCTCGGGACGTACCTCCTCAATATAGCTGAAGTCAGAAGGACAACAGTGCCCAGGCTGCACTACCAGCTAAGCACACAACTCTTAGCTGGCGGTCTTTGTCATCGTTTGACCCGTGGAAGCATGGAGTAGGAACTTGTGAGGACCAGAGCTATGTTGGACGCTCTCCTTATCGACTCACCGTTTTGCAGCCCAGGATTTTCTGCAATACTGTTTGCTACCAAGTGTGCATCCATTTTTATCACTTCACGAGGAAGGAAAATGTGCACCTGCCCAAAGCACGTGTCGGTGTCACTCCTCACTTATTCCTTAATCAATTTCAAAGAAATTATTTGAAATCACCTTTTGACAGCTGGGCAACTGTTTGACAGCTCCACCCAGTACAAAATTGGCCGAGGGGTGATTCTACAATATAGCTCCCATACAAACTTCAAATTGATTTTTAAATAGGTTCCCAGGCACCAAAATTCACGAAAATTTGGATTTCGGCTCAGTCTGACATGCATGCAGATTCAGAATATGAAAATATCTCAACACCGCTAAAGAAGCCAATTTTTGCAATAAATGCATAAAATACACATAGAAATGGTCATTGACACGGGAAGGTCTAAAATAATTACCTTGGAAGTGCTCATAAAACATTGAGTTGAGAAGCAGGCCTTGTCCCAATGAAGAAGTTATGCCATAAAGAGAAGAGGAGGATGTCCACATTTACAGCTGAAATAAGTTATTTTAACTTCTTTCAGATAAATGTTCCCATCCCGAGGTGCATTTCTTCTGTAACTTATGTAGGTATTTCCACGAATCATATGATCTGATGCCTTCTTGCGTTTCGTTACATTCTAAATGTGGAACTCCATCGATGGAATGAACATAAACAAAATTATTGCGCATGCCCCATTCATGGATCTCAATTCACTATAGTCCGAAGTATGAAGCATTCATCCAATAAATAGAATAAACCTTCGCTGTTCGAATTCAGTCCTTCTTCCGGGCAGAATACAGTAGGTCCGTTATCCCAAGATGCAGTCTGTGAAGAAGCCGATCCATGCTTGCAGCTGACGACATTTGCGAAAACTCGTCGCCCTACAGCAGAGACAGCAATGCATAACGATGAGCTACGCACTCGGATGAAATGGATTATCCTCGGATCAAAGGCTAATTTACATTTTGCCTGTATATTTCCGTTGCGAATGGCGCAGAGCGAGGCGAAAATAAAAATCGAATCCGGGAATGGTCCAGGCTGAACTGGGCGTGGATGGATATCGAATTAGTTCGGCTCCAGTGGTTCGATATCGTGGAAATCCTAGGCGGAAGTGTGCGTCCCGTCGGTCGGATGTATTTAGTGTGCGATGTTGGGCTGGCTGGGAGCTCGCGTGGCGGCGAAGGAAATGACTCGAAGGAGCACTAGGGTAAAAAATATAATTTGGACATGTATGTAATTTGGACATGCACGGCGATGCATGTCTTGTTCCGGAGAGCTAATAAAACTAGATACTTCTTATTATCGATTATTGGATCAAATAAACCTTATTCTGATGACTTACGTTGAAAATACGCTTAACAATAAAGAATTTATTTCAAAATTATCGAAAATGTAAAATTTTTCACTAAAACCCCTCAAATGCACAGGTATGCAAGACGACATACACTTCACAGTCACATACAATATTCACCCGAAAATCGTTGAATTAATAATTGTAAGAATTTTAAAAGCCTTATTGCAATGAAAATTGTTAAATAAAGAAGCAATAAGCAGCCAATCTCTTAACATTCATCTAGAACGCTTAAAATAGGTGGTGTCCAAAATACATTACAAGCTTTCTACTGTAAATATATTTTGGTCATCTGACGAACTACATGGGGATGCTGTGCGATTGCATACTTGGAGGCGTATTCTGTGGGTCTGGCGATATTTCCTCGATTTTAACAAAAACTGTAATAGTTATCAAAATAGATGCCTGTTAAGCGGATAAATTTGATTATTTGTAAGATAAAATTTGTAAATTTATGCTACTTCCATGATTTAGCAATATTCATTGCTAAACATTGAGATAATTGCCCTGTCCAAATTATATGTACCTGAGGGTGTCCAAAACATATATTCGGTGTCCAAAATGCCATTCTAACAGGCGATTGGAAATTGTGATTTTCTCAGCTTAAAATGCTTTCGTTAAGGTTTTTGTCACCTGGAACGCAAAGTACAATCATATTATAAGCGTATTAGTAACTTTGCAAAATATTCAATTTCTTTTTAAGGAAGCTAGGGGACGATTTATCCAACGTTGTCCTCAGCCTGTCCAAAATACATGAATTACCCTAATGCTTGCTCGATGAATAATTGATATGGATTGTTGCCGTCGTCTATTAGGAAGGAGAGTTGTTGTTTGGTGCTTTGTATATGCCTAATGCAATAGCATTTTAATCGGGACATTGACTTTCTAGCGCGTTGCATAAATAAGGCGACGCGTTGCATTCAGTGGCAATTCAGGATGGATAAATCAAATCAGTAAGCGTAAAACGGGTTAACATTGATGAAGGGCCCACATTAGCAGAAGTAGTAAACCATTAAGCAAGGCCATGCTGAGGCTCCAGGAGGTTTTCGTAATGGAACTTATGAAATATGCTGATTATCATGACATTCCAACTCATCTTCGTATTTGTTGGAATGCTGGTATTTTTTCATTTATGCAGCTGTATTTGTACGAAAATTGTAGTTAAACTGATATACATAATTAGTCAAATAATTATCGTAGTACGTAATAAATCGCAATAAAACATTAGAATATCGTTTAATGCGATGTAGTCTTACCGTGTATAAGTTATTTTTTTTCTACTTTAGCAAATACATCGCTATTAGATCAAAAAATTCCATCATATCCGATGGAATTTTTCTCTCTGTCGTACATAAATATATGCGATAGTAATATAAAATAGTAGCTTAAACGATATTACAGGGTCTTATACCTATAGGTCAGCTTCTGGATGTCGCTCTTCAGGGGCATGTACTCCAGACATAGGCGCCAACTTAGGGGGGCAAGCATAGGTTTGCCCCCCCAATATTCGATGATTTTTTAATTTTCCCATACGAAAAATCTAAAAAACAGGCTTTGCCCCCCCCCAATAATTTGACCAAGTTGGCGCGTCTGACTCCAGACGTCTCTTCAGGAAATCGATGACTTCCGTCTGCTCCAAACAGGTGTTCCAGGTTATAAGGGCGGCAGGAACAGGAGTCCTGGGGCTTGACGAACTCCCCCACCCTTTTGCAAGTCAGGTGAGAACCTACGATTCTTTCCCAAGCGAACCATATTCACACAACAGTGTGGACTTATCACCTTTGGCATCGGGAAGTGACAGAGCACCGGGACATACGAATTGCTCAAGCCGAGTATGCATAAGCATGGGGGAGCCCAGCAACAGGCTCTGCTGGGACTCTTCAGAAATTCCACACATCCGCAGACAACTCTGTATAAGCGACATGGAATGACATCAGTAAGTTCCTGATTATGGCATACTGGTCATACTTTGTAGTTGGTAACTGAGATGGTACACGCTTAGGTAACGATGCACAAGTGAGCTGGTAGCGACGACATTCTATCCTCTTAGTAAGGTCCGGTGACACTGACTCGAAACGGCGGATAGGTTAATGTCGGCGCTGTCTTCCGTCCCATAAAACCGTGGCGTGGCCTCTAAGTACGTTCCTGACCTGACCTGACGTATGCAGTGACCTGACCCAGAGTATGCAAAATTAGTTGGAAGTGGGTTCAGATGAACACTCCTGATTAACGCTGATCCGGCTCTGAACCCAGTCCCCATAAGGGCCTGAGTCAACCCTCGGGTGGTCTCCCTGCTTGCATATATAACCACCAGGATCATTGCCGAGTACATCTTTTGCAATGAGGGAAAGCGGCTCTGAGGGGGACTCAACTGAAATGACGACTACTACTAAATCCATGAACAACAATGTGATAGAGAGTGGAGAGGCAGAGAGAACGGCGTTGAACCCGTTCACGCGAGGAGGACTGACGAGATTGCCACTACAAGGGACTGGTATACCCACCAGCGAGCAGATGGCCGGAGCTTCATTGGGAGGAGCATGAAGTGGCGCAGCATCGACCGAGGAAGCGCATATGACTGGCGCGGATCTCACGCGAGCGCAGAACCGCAATAGGAGTGGGCTACCGAAGATGTTGGTTGTTGCCGAACAGAAGACTACTATCAGCAAGGACCTGAAACAAGGCCTGCTAAAGCTCCACAAATCGCTGGCTCTGACCAAGATGGAATGACCAAGAAGATCCAAGAGCGAAGTGAGGCTGATGCGAGCAAGAAGGAGCGGTTCACACAAATGGACAGCTTCCTCTCTGCTGGTAACGCGACGATGCAGCACAAAACCATGTAGCTCGCCGGAGCCGTAGCGGAGAGGTTAAAACGCCCTACGGTTCGAGCTGCATGGTTAAAAATTGAGAACGCGGCCCAAGAAGTGTCCGGTTTGGGCCGGCGAAAAGCCGAAAAGGAAGAAGGGGACAGGCCAGAGCGAGTAACCAGGGTGCCAAGTCGGTTGCGAAAGGCGAAAGAGGCAGGGACACCAAGCCCCAAGGGGCCAACCCTAAGAAGAAGGGTGGCCGGACTGGAAAGGGAGAAAAGAACCCATGGATCACGGACATTACGATCGAAAAGAAGAAGGGTGTGAGAAAAGAGAAGTCAGCTCGAAAACGCGAATGGAGCGACGCGCTGGTCTTCAAAACCAAGGCAGACACGTACGCTGAGGTGCTGAGGGCCATGCTAGGCGAAAATCATCTCTCACCGCTGGGTGCGGATGTAAAAAGCATGCTAGTGCTGAAAAAGAAGGTGGCCAAGAAAGGCACCTCCTACAATTCACTAGCTAAAGAGGTACTGGGCGCAGGTAAGAGCTCTAACGGCGGAGTCAACTCACCAGTGTAAAAACCTGTACGAGATCACCGATGCAGAAGAGATCGCAGCCGCACTTAAACAGTGCGAGATAGATGCTGTTACCGTTCCTCGAGGACCCAGAGGGGGAATCGATCTAAACCTCAGGCTGCTGGGCCAGCCAACGGCAGCCAGCGAGGCGTGCACAAAAGGCCTCTTTTGTGTCCTCGAGTCCCAGGGTCGTTGAGGAGGTAGTGGGGAGGTCTTCGGATTTATTTAGCGAGCTAGAATATGGGGATTAGTTTTTGAACCGTATATTACTTACTCCGAGGCACGAAAAACGAATTCTGCGTCCAGCAGTAGCAGCGTGGGGTAGCCGGTAACCGGAGAGGGTATAGGTCCCAGTCTCGTAGCGGCGTGCACCGCCCCGGGATAGGGGCTAGCAGGCGATCGGCGAGGTTGAAGGTGGTGGTTCGGTACCGGCGTACCTCGCGCGGTGGCGGCGAGGGGCTAACAGACGACCGGCGAGGCCGAAAGTGTCGGATCCATAGAGACGTGCCCCGCAATGGCAGCGAGGGGCTGGTAGGCTACCGGCGGGGTCGATGGTGTCGGTTACGCAGCGGCGGCAAGGAGCTGGTGAAAGACCTCACGAGTGGCGAGTTTGGCGAGTGATGGCTGGAATGGGGACCCGTGCAGTGGTCTTTGGGGCCAGACGGCACTTATCCACGACGATTCCGGATTATGCAGGAATCAACGTTCCGTTCACAAGATGGTAAGAAGCGGTCCGCAGCTGGGCACACGTGTTTCCACGGTGGCCGTCTAGGAGCCGGGACAACTGTCCCTAGACAGGGCTGTCGTTGACGATCGGGACAAAAAATCTAATTGCACCGGACACCACTAGGCACTTTGCGATCTGTATCCACGGAATACTCTTTCTTTGGTCAATTGACTCAACAGGGCTCTCCGTTCTTCACGGTGTTTTCCCTTTGACGGTCGAAATACAAATCAACCCACCGTTCCATCGATCTCTCTCTTCACATCATTTACATCACACTCGCCCACGAATGCGTTTTCCCAGATCCGGCCTGTCGTCCACCCAACCAAAGCGTAAAGGCCAGTAGTACACAGGGTCAAATATTTGACTAGGAAAGAACTCAAGAAACAACATCAGTTTGACACTAATGAAAATTCGATCGAGTCAAAAAGGATTTTTGAGCATTGGTTTCTTTTTGGACAAATACATATATGAGGAATTCTAAACGCTTCCCCTCATTGGTAGCGCTGCCCAGAGCGATAGGGTTCTCAAACCACCCCCCAAACCATGCACGCTAACTAAACGATGAAATCGCAAACTCAACCAACTTTCTCTCATCAAATTGTAATTCATTTCCATGATTACAATGCAATCAAGTGCATCGATCTTCCTGCGAAAAGGCTAGGCAGGCACGCAGATCGCTGGTCAAGCTTCGAGTAAAGACACAAGTCGTGGGCGTGTAAAGGCCCCCACAGAAGCAAACTCTGCCGGAAGTGCGGAATGGAAGGCCACATCGCCAGGGAGTGCAACTCGGCACCAAAATGCCTGATTTGCACGGCGAAAAAGGGCCACACGACGGGCGGGCCTAAATGTTCAGGCCCGGTTAATCCTGGTTTCACAGCTAAACCTGAACTACTATGAAGCCGCTCAACAGTTGTTTAGCAGTCAGTCTCGAAGTCAAGTACAGCCATCATCCTACTATCGGATCCAATCAGCATCCCTCCCGATAGCGGGAACTATGTAGCGGATAAGGCCAAACTAGCGGCAATCTGTACAACCGGTCGTTTTCCGGTCCAGGAAATAATAGTAATAGCAAAGATCAACAAGGTGTACTACTGCAGTCGTTATGCCCCTCCCAGGTGGCCGATAAACCAATTCTCCTCTATGCTGAAATTTTATCAAGTGCTCTAGTGGGATTGAGTCCCGTGATCATTGGTGGAGACTTTAACGTCTGGGCGATTGGGTGGGGTAGCCACTTGATTAACGCGAGAAGCTGAGCTCTACTCGAAGCTATGGCAAGACTGAACGTAGATGTCACAAACGTAGGTGACAAAAAAAACTTAAAGTAGGAACAGTCCATACAGTCCATCATTGATGTGATGTTGATTCTGAAGCCGGGGTCTAAACCCTAGCTCGGACTGGAAGATCGACCGCCATCGGGGATGGCTGACCTCACGCTTCGATAAGCCAGAATTTGTGGAGCAATTGCTTATCGATCTATCCAGCGACGGTGACAGTGCATGTGACGTCGCAGGCAATCCCTACTTAGAAATGGACGCAATCCAGTATACTGGTGGTGTCCAGAAATCGAAGAACTTCACGCATCCTGCCTAAGAGCTAGAAGGAGGATGCAAATAGCTCGCACCGATGAGGTTATAATGGAGCGAAGTGAGACCTACAGGGTGGCTAAACTGGCACTGATCAAAGAGATTAAGCGGGCGTACTTCGAAAATCTCTGCCAGGCAGCCAGCACGACCCCTTGGGATAATACCTACAGAGTAATCATGCCCAACACGAAGTGCACGTCAGCACGTAGAAACGTAGTTCCTGCGCCACGATACAAGACCATTGACCCCGTCCCCTATGGCCAAACCGGCCAAAGCGAGGCCGACTCGGTAACGGACGATTATCTTTTCGCAATAGCGAAGTCGCTTAAGTTGGACAAGGCTCCGGGTCCGGACGTTATCCTGACAGTAGCCATCAAGACGGCCACCCAGGCTGGCCTTGGCATGTTCAGAATGGCTATGCCTTCTGTTGACCGCTAGGAAACTGTTGGAACGGATCATTCTGTCGAGGCTGATGGTCTATACCGAGAAACCAGATGACTCTGGCCTCTCAGATAACCAGTTCTGCTTCCGGAATGGTCGATCGACGACGGTGGACGCTATTGGGGCTGCAACCAAAACGGCCAAGATAGCGTTAAGGATTCGAATAGGATAGAATAGGAATTCGCTTTTGCGAGGTCGTCAGGCTGGACGTAAAGAATGCGTTTAACAGCGTCAGCTAGGCCGCCATCGAGTGCGCCATACACCATCTAGGATTCCCGGTTAGCTAATGCCGGATACTGGAGAGCTACTTCCAGAAAAGGGTGCTAGTCAATGAAACCGAGGAAGGTGAGAGGAGCTACAACATCACCGCAGGGTTATCTCAGGGCTCCATCCTGGGCCCGGTGCTATGGAACGCGGCGTTTCGATCGATAAAGGATCGGCAAGTTGATAAAGGAAGTGGAACTGACAGCAATTGGCATTGATGCTGCGATACCCACATACAGGCCTGTCTACTTTTTATGTCTGATTCTTAAGTCCATCAAGAATCAAGAAGAACCAATTTGGGGTCCAAATGGACCCCAGGTTTCGGAAATGGACCATTATTTAAGGTTTCCGTAGAGGGTTAAACTGGCCAGTTCCACCCGTGCTGTTCCATTTTCAACAGGATACAGTGGAACAATGTTACCTTTCGATTGATTCTTAGAGCGTTAAAATCGGTTGATATTTAAAGCCCAAATTTTATGCTTTTAATGCTACAAATTTTATGTATACACAAACATCAACTTGGAGGCAGCTTTCGACTGAGGTATCTGGACACCTGGGAGGATTTTCGGCGTGGCAGTCGCAATTGCAATCAAACGATCAGATATTCTCCTTCATCCGACGTTTCGATGTGTATTACATCTTCTTCAGGGAATTCTATGTTTGAGACAAGATAATTATACTATATATACTTAACATTAAACAATGGAAAAAGAGGCTTACAGGGGTGTTAATCGCTTTCGTTTTGAAAGGCTTTGTGGAAGCATAATCCGTCCGAAAAACTATTTAAAAAAAAACGTTGGAATCGACTCTGAAATACACATAGAATCAATAACATTCTCCAGCATATTTTTAAATTAATTAAGTACTCTTGAACACTAGTTATGTTTTTGCCGAATTCGGTTCGCACTTCTAACAACACTACTAACGGCCAATTTGTTTAAGCTAAGTGGTGAATATGTGTGGAACCTAAGTGGGGACAACATGGTTGGATTCGTTTTGGTAGCTATTGGGTATTTCTGTTATTGTTGCTGTGTTGGTTACTTTAGATCGCTTTGTGTGGAGTGTATGGAAATAGAACGGTTGAGGGAAAAAACGGCACTTCTGCAACATAGCATTGACGAACAACATCGGTTCAATTTAGAAAAAAAAAAAACACAGATCTTAGATCAACACAGAAGGCAAACAGCTCTTCCTATTCTCGAGGTTTGTCATATTCTAAACACTCCAAACACCATCAACAAGAGATCAGACATCGAATGTCTTAGTTCAATGTACGCAGGCATTTTTCATACACTCCACACAAAGCGATCTAAAGTAACCAACACAGCAACAATAACAGAAATACCCAATAGCTACCAAAACGAATCCAACCATGTTGTCCCCACTTAGGTTCCACACATATTCACCACTTAGCTTAAACAAATTGGCCGTTAGTAGTGTTGTTAGAAGTGCGAACCGAATTCGGCAAAAACATAACTAGTGTTCAAGAGTACTTAATTAATTTAAAAATATGCTGAAGAATGTTACTGATTCTATGTGTATTTCAGAGTCGATTCCAACGTTTTTTTTTTTTTTTTTTTTTTTTAATAGTTTTTCGGACGGATTATGCTTCCACAAAGCCTTTCAAAACGAAAGCGATTAACACCCCTGTAAGCCTCTTTTTCCATTGTTTAATGTTAAGTATATATAGTATAATTATCTTGTCTCAAACATAGAATTCCCTGAAGAAGATGTAATACACATCGAAACGTCGGATGAAGGAGAATATCTGATCGTTTGATTGCAATTGCGACTGCCACGCCGAAAATCCTCCCAGGTGTACAAACATCAACTCAACTCGTCGAAGTCAATCGATTGGAATATAAGGCTTGATACTCCGGAAGTTTTATAAATCATCGTTTATGAGTGATCATCTCGCTTGTTAGTGTACCTAGGTGTACAAGAATAGCAAAAGCAAGCCAGTTGAAATGTCAGCCATCTCATATTGGCTGATAAATGTGGCACATTGACGACATGGTTTTCTCATTTCGTAGACTGTCAATTATACTTCAATCTTGAAACCCATATGGTACATTACATTAGCAGATACATTTGCAACATCATTCCAAGTGATTCATCTCGTCTGTCTCTAATGGCAAACCCTGGTTGCACATTGATGAGAATTCAACTCTTGGACAACTGTACACTCATTTGCACTTTTCTGACTTTGAGGTCACACAGGCCAAGAATGACGAACATAAATGAAACAAGCTCTCCACCAGAGCCCGGCATGATGAGACCGAAGACAAATCGGTATGTTTTCGATTGGAATTGGTCTCGGTGGAAAAATGGACGAATGAGTAAATACATGATGTGAGTTGGTTTGGTTATGTGAACACATTAGCAAATACAGCAGGGATCAGGGCATACCTTATTTCTTCCAGAATTAGTAGAAACTTGTTCGAACAGCAGTCGCAAAAATTATGGTAGCTACATGGTTTTGCCATTCGGATAAAAGTAATTTCAAGACAAATAGATCTTAATTTCATCTTTTTCTTTTTGGCGAGACACATTACGCTTGGCGTTTTATGAGCACTTCCTCTGTTTGAATCTTCTTTGTCAACTGAACATCTATGCATAGTTATATCATATATAATAAACAGTGTAGTAAACTGCCTAACAAAATCATCGATCTTGTAAACAATTGCACAAAATATTCAACTGAGACGTCTGTTTGTCTTTGATAAAGCCAAACGAACAGTAAGCTGCGAGATGTATTTTCATCATACTAAAAACCCACGAAGTATCACATCATCGTCATTCCAAGGCGGTTACATGACAAAGTTCCATTTGCATATCTATTTTCCGATGTAAAAGCATTCATTGACTGCAAACATACTCCATAAAGCATGACTTGGTTTTCCAGTTAAAACCACGATGAAATCAAACAGTAGAAATTGTTGTCTACGCAGAAAAACCAAGCAAAGTGGAAGCATGCCTTCCGAGGCACAATGTCTAAACCTTCTGCATCCCCACACACACAATGCTCATCGCATCAGAGTACAAAAGTCACGAAACTCCCCAGCCAACCGAGCAAATCTTTCCGGAAAGCAGGTAAAAGGGAAAACTTTGCATTAATTTTTCAAAACGAACATTCACTTACGCCACACCGGGTGTGCTGCCTGCCTGCCGGGCTGTTTCACTTGGTTGGAACTTGGGTTATGCTCCATTGTTCTTTTCATGCCATCCGGCGGCCACCGCACCGCCACACAATCAGTGTGCAGTAGCTACAGAGACGCTGCTGGAAGCCACTTTTCACGCATCCAAAGCAGGGAAGTAATTTTCATAATTTGATTAATTCTGCTTTATTTCATTAGCTCCAGCTGAAACTGCTCAAGTTCATCACAAAGCAATTAGTTCGCTTGAAGGATGTTGCTGTAATTGCATGGAACTTGTGGTTTACTCTAAAGACACACTTTGGCGGAAATATGAACGTCGTTGGTTTGATTTGATTTTGAACCACTTAGGGATTTCTGTTCGCTATATTATTGAAAGCGAGAGGTAACTCGCCAATAGTTGAACAGCGAATACTGAAATCTTTGTTTTCATTATTTATTTTGTGCACGCATGCATAACAATGGTAGGAAAATATTCAGAACGTCTAGATCTATGTAGCTACATTTCCTATTAAATTTAATTTCGCTTCAATTCCATTTTGCAAGAGAAATGGGATTCCCCTGAAATTCCATACACTTACCCTGAAATCCCCGGAAACCTTTACACCCTGAAATTTCTTGAAACTCCCTGAAGCTCCCGTGAAACCCCCGGAACGCCCTTGAAACCCCCGACACATCTCTGGAACTCCACTGAAACCACATGAGATGCCCCTGCATCCAATTGAAGCTCTCCGGAACGCCCCTGAATCCTCTTGGAACGGCCTTTAAATCCCATAAAACCCTTGGAACACCACAAGAACTCCTTGAGACATTCAGGAACACCCTTGAAACCAGCTGGAACGCTCCTAAGACTCCTTGAAACTTTCTGGAACGCCTTCGAAACTCCATAGAACGGCCCTCAAATTCTCAGAAACCTGCGGAATATCCCTGGAACGCACTTGAAACTTCTTGATGCTCCCTGGCACGCCCGTGAAACCCTCTAGAACGCATTTGAAACCAACTGAATTGCTGAACGTCCCTGAAACCCTTTCAAATTCTGAAACTTCCCTGGTACTGCCTCATACGGCTTTGAAATCCCCTTAACCCTGAATATTCATGAAACGCCCCTGAAACTCCCAGGAAAGTCACTGGAACGCAATCGAAACTCTTTGAAATCCTCTTTAACACCCCATCTACGCCCTTGAAACTCCTTGAAGCTCCCTGGAACAGCCTTGAAATCTCCTGGAATGCCCCCTCAAACCACCTGAAGAACCCTTGGAACCCCCTGGAACGTACTTAATTACCTGAGACCCCATGGGGCAACTCTGAAATGACCCTGAAGCTCGCCTTGAAAACCCTTTGAACGCCTCTACAACCATGGAGCCCCGTAGAGCGCCCCAAAACTCCCCTAAACACCCCTGGTATGCCCTTGAATTATCCTGAAACCCCCATCATACCAATACCTGCTTTAATTAAAAAGATTAGATGAAAAGTGATCGACAAACCCCTCCCCCCGGATTTGCATGGACCGTAGACCTTGGCCAGGACCCCCTTTTCCCGTCCGCGAGTCTACGTGGTTTATGAATGGGTTTTTATGATTATGCGTCATGTAGGTGTGGAATGAGTGGCTCACCTTGCCTTAGCGTACAGTAGAGCACTATCTATGTCGGTTTTGGGTGATGTTCCTTCCGTTTCCCGAATATGCTGGGTTCCCAGGTCATCTTCATTCCTGCTAAATATTGTTTTTTCTATTCTTTCTTCCAACATTTACACTATGTGTCCAGCCCACTGCAGTCTTCCGTATTTTATTCATTTCACAATATTCGCTATTTTATGCACTTGGAACAACTCGCGATTAATGCTTCAGTGCCACACAGGATTTTCTTGTTTCCTTTGCTTAGCTTAGCTACTTACACTGAATGTACAGGGGGTGGCCAAAATCTTTGGGATAGGCAACTTTTTTTTCTCTCATAAAAACGTTCAACATGCTGTTACTTTTCATAGAGTGCATCAAAAATTCGCAAATTTTGACTGTTTGTCAATCTATTATATGTGCATCATTGGTACAAATTTGACCATGATTGGGTAATCTTTCGCGAAGCTAGAATCGTTCTCATAAAACACTATTTTTCAGACAACCAATTTTTTAACTGCCATATCTCGGAGACCAGTGAGTTTTTGGTGGCAAAGTGTACAGGCCGCGTTTTCATTCGGTCGTCGTCGTCGTCTATTTGACTGCTCATCTTAGTACGGGGTGATTTAGTGAGTTTTTGGAGGCAAAGTGTACAGGCCGCGTTTTCATTCGGTCGTCGTCGTCGTCTATTTGACTGCTCATCTTCGTACGGGGCGATTTATGATACGATAAATGCAACAAACAACATTTTTTGCGATTTTAGTCAACAGACATTGAAATGTTTGTCACGTCAAGTGTCGGCCCAAGTTCCAAAGCCACGTTGGTTCAAATCACTTTATTTTCTCTTTCGTTAATTTTCGCACTTCGAAAACTATCTGAATGGTTCGTCATCTTCGATGTCGGCATGTGTTTTGTTTTAGTCCAAATGAAAATAAGTGGTTTGATATTAATAGGGTTGCATGAATCACTCCACTTACCAAAGTGAACTCATATCATGCGCCCTTTCCCCTCCCCACTAACAAAAAGTCCTTCCCATGACAGACGTGGAGACGCAGAGGTGATCTCGGTCTTTAGTAAGCAACGCACGTCATAATAACATTCCTTTCCTTCCTCGATGACCGTAAGGACGTGGCCGGCGCCGTTATTGACCTTATAAAGTTTGGAATTCTCGAAGATGCACATTGAGGACGGTAAGCTACTCCCAAGCTCCGTCTGTTGGTTCCTTGTGCAACTTCGATTGTTCTGGGCAATCACGGAGTAGCAACTACGAATAGTACGGTCATCTATGCTCATGCTCATGCTCATGCTCATGTCATATCTCGGAGACCAGTGAACTGAATTGAATGAAATTTTGAGCGATTATCAGCAATATATTAGTGCTTGAAAATTCTTCAAAACGTAGGTACTTTTCAAACGTTTAAACACGAAGATAATCTATGCCAAGGAAATTTCCGTAACGAAAAGTACCTGAACCGAACAAGAATCGAACCCTTCACCCTCAGCTTGGTCATGTGAATACCCACGCTTTTACAGCTGTGGCTATACCTATGTATAACTAAGAGTTTTTGTTTGGTTTTGACAATAGTCATCCCTGGATTCAGGCTGATGGGGGCACAATCGTTTCCTTTGGTAGTTGAAGGTTTTCCTTGGCGCCTTGACAGTAGTTTCTCGGGATTTGCCAATTTAAACACTATTCACAATTTATTTACAAAAGTCCATCACTAAATCTTCTCATACAGAACATTTATTCTCAACTAACAATACTCATTCAACAAGCACCCTTATGACGAATTAATTCAGCATGATGCTGAATAACATTTGGATAATTTTCAAGTAAAACCTTTTGTTTTCACAAATTTTGAGAAATTATAAAGCATAGTGTTGTGTACCAACTGAACTGCTTGTTGTTAAAAGCGTTTTATTAATATTAATATATATATATATATATATATATATATATATATATATATATATATATATATATATATATATATATATATATATATATATATATATATATATATATATATATATATATATATATATATATATATATATATATATATATATATATATATATATATATATATATATATATATATATATATATATATATAGTAAAGTTGTTATTCAGCTTTAGCTAAATTGGTTACCGATAAATAAAATGCATTTTTTTCAATCTCCACGAGAGTACATGATTGGCATGAACAACTATTATGAAATGATATTTACACATAAGTTTACCTAAGCCAGGATTCGAAATCGAGACCCGTCAGTTGACAATCTCTGAGTCGAAGTATGATGATACGCAAGCGCTTATTCAACTTGTGAAAAACACATTATACAGACACATGTGCAAATTTGTACATAAACTTATCAAGTAGCAGAAAAAGGTCTTGTAAAACTGTTTTGTAAAGGAATCACTGCAAGTCGAATAGAAATCTTTTTAAACTCTAGGAAAATGTAGAGAATTCTGCCCAGAATCTCGTGAGAGATTCTTCAATAATTAATAATTCTAAAAAAAGTGTCCAAGAATCTTGAAATATATAGCCCTAGAATCTCAAGGATTTATCCAGAATCATGAGACAAATTCCCCAGAATCTTGAGAGAAATTTTCCCAGAATCCTAACGGGGTTTACCCCAGAAAGACGAATTTTGGGAAGAGTATCCGCAGAATACTAAGCGATATTCCCCAGAATCTTTAAAGGATCTAATGCAGAATCCTGAGAAAGATACCACTAGAATCCTGTGTGAAATTTCCCCAGAATCTTAAGAAATATTCCCCCAGAATTCTGAAAGGAATTTCGCCACAATTCTGAGAATGCTGAGAATGATTCTCCAAGAAGTCTGAGAGGAGTTCCTGAGAATTCTGAGTGGGATCTTAAGTGAGTCTTCTAGAATTCTTAGAGGAATCAACCCAGATCATCCAGAAATTTCATAGAATCCTGAAATGGATACCCTTGGTAGGGAACCCTGGTAGGAAATACCCCAAAATCCAGAAATGAATTCCTACAGAATCCAGGATTCCCTAGAATTCTGATTGGTATTCCTATATATTAACCCTCTAATACCCAAATTTTTGATTTTGATCTAAATATCATTTTTCGTCATCTAGAATCGATTTAAACATGTTTTGGAAGATAATTCTTTTTAATTCTCGATTTCGCGAATTTCAGTTTTTGTTTTTTCTAATTTTTATTTTTGAACATCCCCACACTTTTATATTTTTCCTGGAAGCCTATTTGGGGTACGGATTTTTTGAGATGAAAACATTTTGAGATTTTATGATTATTGTTGAAACATTTTTATTTCAAATATTTCTCATAGAAAATTTTATTTTTCGTGTAATTTTAAGGAAACTAATTTTAGAGTGTATTCGATTCAGTTAAACTATTAAACTAGGGTAGCATGATTTGGGAAAAATTTAAAATATGTTAATTGTAGCGATTCAACACAGAATAAACAATGACTCCCAAAAGGTGACTAAAACATAAATTTTTCAATGATTTAAAAAAAATGTAAATACGCTTTAAAATATTCCGAAAACCATTTTGAGATATACAAAACAATCCTAAATATCAGCCAAAAATATAAAAGTTTTGATTTTCCAAGAAACAAAAATTACAAAAATGCTCAAACTATACCCCGTCTAAAGGCGGGGTTGGGTATTAGAGGGTTAATGTTGAAAAAAAAAATCATCCAGAATGTTTAAAGGGACTCTTCCATAACTGTGAGGATTTCTCTAAAATTCTATTAGAGATTCCTTCAAAATACTGAATATTATCACACCAGCATCCTGTGAGACCTTATTCTAGAAAAGTGAGAAATACTTTTCCAATTGGAATTCTCCCTGAATTCTATTAAGGATTTCCCTAGAATCCTGGAAGAGATTACTCCAGTTGTCTGAGATGGATTCTCTCAGAATATTTTATAGGAATTCTTCCAGAATCCTGAGGGATTTCCTCAGATTCCCGAGATGGACTCTCCCTGAATCCTGTGACGGATTGCCTCAGAATCCTGAGACAAGTTTTTCCTCGGGATTCTCCCAGAGTTCTTAGACGGATATCCCAAAGCGCGGATTCTTCCAGAATCCTGAGAGGGATTCTCCTAGAATCCTGAGAGAAATTTTCCTGCAATATTGAGAGACATCCCATTAGAATTTTGAAAGAGATTGCCCCATAACCCTGAGAGAGATCCTCCATATTATTAAGAGAAATTCATCTAGAATCCTGCGAGGGATTCTCAAAAAAAATGTTCGGAATCCAGAGATGGATTGACCTAGATTCCAGAGAAAGATGCGCTAAAACCCTGAAAGGGTTTCTCTAGACCATAAAGAGGATTCCTCAAGAATCCTGAGAAAGATTCACTCCTTGGAGGGATTGCCCAAGAAACCTGAGACATACAGGTATATCTCGATTATATAGACCCTCGATTTTATGTACTTCGAGTTTATGTGCATTTTACCTCGATTTTATGTACATTTTTTATTGGTTCAATTCTACAGTTGATTCTAAAAAAAGTAATCTAATATCTTTGAATCGAATATAAAATATCGATTTGGTCGATTTCGTGTGGCTTTAACGTCGATTCAAAAAATCTATTAATCGGAACAAAAGCATCGATGTTGCGAAAACCGATTCAAAATTACCCATCGCTAGCTGACACTCAAAGTACATTTACTTTACTTAACAAGCTATTTACTCTGGTCTCTTTTCAAATGTCGAATAACAAGCTATACATATTTGGTTAGTTTCCATTGAAATACGCTCCATCTGAGCTGCTCGGTCTTGTTATAAATACTCAAGGAAATACAACATATCGAAATTAAAGTCAAGATTTACACATAATTGATTTTAGTTACGTCATCGATGCGGAATGTCTCGCTCTTCTTGGACATTAGTTTTGATAGGTTTCTAATTAGAATACCGTCTTTGGTAACGGGGTTCCTCAACAAAAGCCTACCTAGCACCCAAACACTGACAGATAAAACAGCGGTGGCTGCCAGGTGGAGAGAACACTTGAAGGTATTGTTGAACGGTAGGAATGGTGGGAAGGGGAGATTAAATTCGAATCAACGCCGATGGACAGACTGTAGAAACTCGAACGCTAGATGAGGTCAAGTCAGCCATTGTGGAGGGCTGAAGAACAACAAGATTGCTGGGAAGGACGACATCCCTGCCAAGCTGCTCAAGCACGGTTGTGAGAGGCTGTAGCAACTCGTTCACCGTATTATATTGGAGATAAGGGAAGAGAAAGAACTATCAACTAGTTGGTCGGAAGACCCATTTGCCCTCTATACAAGAAACGGCATCGACTATAGTGCACGAACTAAACTTGTCAATTCAGCTTACACGATTTTGTCCGGAATTCTGTTTCAAAGGCTGTGGCTGATTGAGGAGTCCTACATCGGCGAATATCAGGCGGGTTTTCCTGGGGGCCGATCAACGACAGATCATATGTTCACACTGCAGCAAATCCTCGGTAAAATTCGGGAGTACAACTTTCAGTTTGCCAAAAAAAAACTTTCGTTGTACAAGACTCTGATTCTTCCGGTCTGTTTGTACGGCCTTGAATCGTGCACGATTGATGGACTTTATTCCGTGAAATGCAGGAAGTGTAAATAGTTATGTTACGACGGTACTTAGTCCAAACATTTACATGGTGGCTCCGGAGAGGAGAGATTACGTGTGTAATTGAACAGTCAAGAGGTCTCAGACTGTTGAACAGAACACGTGAAAGTATTTTGCACACTGAATTCAAAAGGTAACCAATCCCGCAGTAATTGGCACACTCTTATCTCTGCTCTTTCTTGCAGATTAGGCATACAAAGCCCACGTCTTTACAAGAATCCAGCTTTCAAAAACCCCACCGTAATGAAAATAACAAAACTTCCGAAAATACACAATTTAATTTATATATTTAGTTTTTCAAGATAGAATCAGTTTCAGTATTTTCGAAAAATCTTGACACAGTACCTAATCTAAAAGCTCATTATGTGTGCGAATCAGATGGCTCATATAATTATTTGAGAGAAACTCTAAAGATATGCGCTTTACTGAAATATTGGGGTAATAAAAACTAGTTGACATTATTATGCTTCAATGATTTTCCCACACATCAAACTATCGGATCCAAAGCTGGTTGCTCAAAAAACAAATAAACTTCAATTCCACGATATCCAAAACTAACGAAAATAATCCGACAGTTCAACTTCCTTCGCAACAGCTGGCAGTGTCGAAATTAATTCTCTCGTTCTCCTTCGGGAGTGCCGTTTCTCCTCGGCAAAAACGGGAAAGCTCATCATCGCCACACCACCACTGGGAGGAATTTACGGGGCTGCTATTTAGGAAGACTGACAACCGAGTGCAAGCGGAATAAACTCAACACGATGGAGTGCTAATTAAAATTTAATGAAATGTATCTAGCAAAATGAAAATGTTCCGATGTACCTCTCTAGTGTCGTTGTTGTTGTTGTCGTTGGAGGAGCCCGAGGTTGCACTTCCGGGACAAAGGGAAAAAGTTTTTATTTTATCCGGATTGTGGAGAATGGCAAAAGTGTTAATTGAAAACAAAATCAGAGAACGACAGAATCGTGCGGAAGAAGGAAATGGGTTTAATCCGCAGGTGCATCAGTAATAACAACCAAAGCTCTATTTGCAAATATAAATGTCCCAGATCAGTTTGTTTTATACCCAGGTTCCAGGAAGGTATGGGGTTACATGATGAAATGTGGGTCTTTGAGAAAAAATCCTTTTCGGCGAAATGTGCTGTTACTGTCGTTCTAGAAGCATTGCTTTCCTGGAATAAACCTTAGAAAAATCAATCGCTATTACAGTGACTTACATATCACAAAGTGAATAGAAACAGAAACTGACTCCTTCGCTATACACCGTAGGTAATCGAAAACGTAGTCAGAAGTTTTACGCCATGTAGACGAAAGTAAACCAACCATCCATCATCTTCACTTCCTCATTCCCCCATATGTTCCTCCACAGAGTAAATGCTTGTCGAAAACTGAAAAACCGGCGAGACAAGCTGTTTTACTTTCATTTAAGTTTTAAATCACATGGTTGGGGGAAATTTGAAAAATATTGAAGATCCAAGTTTCATGCTTACTGGCAGTTTCGTGTTTATATATACGAGCTTACGTTTTCTGATAAACATTTTATGTGAAAACGGGTAGCAAGGGTAGAACATTCTTCACATTTATGTTTGCAAATAGAGCTTTGGGTGGCTATTAAAACAAAATTTGATTGGAACTTCATAGTTTTCGTAAACTCGCAAAAGCAGCCTTGTGACGCCCTGGTCGGCGCGTCTCGCTCAGACAATGCGATGCAAGTGGTAACCCATCGCTGTCATGTAGATCAAATGGATAAACGTTAGGATGACTAGACAAAATCGTATGTGAGAATATAATCTAAACGATGTTCTACGAGTTTCTCCAGATTTAATCAGATACCTATTTTGTTAATATCTAGCACGATCGAAACTAATTTGTTAATTTGTGATGTAACTGAATTCACACGAGATACAACTGAATTCGAATTGTAGGTATCACTGAATTATTGATATTATAAATAACGGACAATAAAACCCTATTAAAATTGGTTAGGTTCTATTCTCGAAGTGTGAACTGATATTACTAGGAGTTCCAAGTACATTGCCTACGGTTAACCTTACACAGGTAAGTGTACTAAAACTAGTATAAACGAAGTGCATAAAATAGAAACTTTAAATAGTTCTAGGAATAGGGCATACCATTTTCAGTAATCAAAGAGAAATTGTGGACTATTAAAAACGGCGAACGGCATTGAAGAAGATCTAAAAGGAATCAGAAAAGAACTAAATGTAAGACCTAAAAATGCATTGAAAAACGTAAATACTAAAACCTATTTATATTTTAGGAAGTTTTTATCGATACATTAAAACGATTAAAAACTTATAGCCAGCCGAACAACGATAGGGCACCAACTCAACCGCACCAGCGAAATCCCCCACCGCTCCGCCCCATATTGCGGCAAAATCTCCCGCCGCTACAACCGCCGATGCAGCTAAACCATCTACCTATCCAGCCAGTTCCTGAATTCAGGCAGTTAAGATGTGGTGATAGTATGCAGCTTCCGTCTAGGATCGAAAATACCGGAGCGATCACCGGTGGTTTCCATCCAGCTCAGCGTTCGACCCCTCAACAAATAGCCGCGGTGGAAGATGATGGTAACAACTTGTCCCGCAGTCAAGTAGCGACAAGCAGTATCACGTGAACTTCCGTTCTTCAGTGGTACCGTTATCTGGGGGGTTTCTAGTGGAGCGGACCTGGTGTGGTGGTTAGAACACTTGGCTATCACGCCGAGGACCTGGGATCGAATCCCACTCCCGACATACTCACAAAATGTGAGTTCTTCCTTCGGAAGGGAAGTAAAACGTGGGTCCCGAGATGAACTAGCCTAGGGTTAAAAATCTCGTTATTACAGACAAAAAAAAAGTTATCTGGGGGGAAGTTGATCACTTTTGCAGATGGCCGGCGCCAAAACACCCTTCAGAGAATTACATACATTTAGGCGTTTTCCGCATATGAGGCGAATTGAAGAAATCCGGTCGTTCTGGGATTTTTATATTTTCCAATAGAATCATAGCAATAATCCAGGATAGTTGCTGAGGATATTTTCTAGGAATCCAGCAGGATCATGCTGCCTAAGTCCTGATTTATACCTCGTCGAATTGTTCGACAAAATAGGCATGGAAAATGTCGAAATCGCTAATTGTTCCACAATATTCGACTTTTCAACCACTTAAACGCAATGGGTGATGGGGTGTGAGGATGTAATGTCCTGTCGATGTTCAAGGATCGTTTTTGAGGTCCTTTTGGATCAATCCTGGTGACCGGACTTCTTCTCATTTAATTTGATTACGATTTATTTGAGGTAAAAATCTAAATAATTTATGGATTTATAAATTACTAGCTGACCCGGCAAACTATGTATTGCCCCATTTCAATTGTGGATCTTTCAATACGACTCCTTAAATTGGATTAGTTTTGATGGTTTTTAATATCTTCTGTTCCGGAAGAATCTTTAGTGGAATCCCTGAAGGTGTTCCTGGTGAATTCCTCGAGGAATTGCTGGTAAATTACTGGTAAATCCTGGTGGAATTACTGGAGGAATCTCTTGAACCAATTTCTGGAGAAATCTCTGGAGGAATCCTTGGAGGAATCCCTGGGTTCTTGGAATAATTCGTGTATAAACTCCGGGAGGATGATTTTCTGGAGGAAATTCTCGAGGATTTTCTTGAAGAGGAACTTTCAGGTAGAATCCTGGGAGGAATCCTTTAAAGAATTTCGAGGAATCCCTTATGGAATTTCTGCAGGAATTTCATGAGGTATTTCTAGAAAATACCTGGAGGAATCACTGGAGGAGTCCTTGAGAAATCTCCAAAGGAATTCCTGGAAGAATCCCTGCAGAAATTCCATTAGGAATTTCCAGAGGAATTTCTGGAGGAATTCCTGGAAAATTCTTGGTGGAATATCTGGATGAATTATTGGAGGAATCATTCGAAGAATTCCTGGAAGAATCTTTAGAGGAATCCCAAAAGAAATTTCTGGTAAATACCTGCACCAATTCTTGAAGGAATTCCTGGAGGAAATTCTGGTGGGATTCCTGGAGGGATCCCTTGAAGCAATTTCTGGAGAAATCTCTAGAAGAATCCTTAGAGAAATACCTGAGGGAGAAATTTCTGTAAGAATCCCTCAAGGAAACCCTGAAAAAATTCCCGGAGGAATCCCTGGAAAAACTAACGGAGGAATGACTGAAGAAATTCTTGAAACAATTTAAAAAAGGAATCCCTGGAGGATTTTCTGGATCAATTGCTGGATTAATTCTTGAGGTAATTCCTGGAGGTATTCTTGTTTGGCAATCCTGGAGGAAATGCCTGGATGAAATCCTGAATTCCTGAGGTGAATTCTGCAGGAATTCCTGAGTTAAAATCTGCAGGAATTCCTGGGGTAATTCCTGGTGGCATTCTTAATGGTATTCCTGGAGGAGTCTCAGAATTGAATCCTGAAGGAATGCCCGGATGAATCCTTGGAGCATTCTCTATAGAAATCGCTGGGTGAATGCCTGGAGGTATTTCTAAAAGAATTTATGGAGGAATTCCTTAAAGAATTTGTGGAGGAACTCTTGAAGGAATGCCTGGAGGAGCTCCTGAAGGAATTCCAGTAGACATACCTGAGAGAATTTCTGGAGGATTCTCTAGAGAAATCCCTAGAGAAATTTCTGGTGGATTTTATTGAAGAATCACTGGAGCACTTCCAGGAAGAATCCCTGGCGGAATTCTTGTACAAATCCCTGAAAGAATTCCTGGAGGAGTTCCTGGATGAACCCCTGGTGGAATCTCTAGAGAAATTGCTCGAGGTATATCTAGAGGAATACCTGGAGGAATTTCTTGAGCAATCTCTAGCGAACTTTATAGAGGAATTCCTGGACGAATCCCTGAAGGAAACCAAAGAGGAATCCTGGAACATTTCCTGAAGAATTTCTGCTAGACTTTCCTGTAGAAATACTGTGAATTTCTGATAGAATAATTGGAGCAATCTCTAGTAAAATTCTGGAAGACATCTCTGAAGGAATACCTGCAGAAATACTTTAAAGGATCTATGGTAAAACTCTCGAAGGAAACCGCGAACACAGCACTGGAACAATCACTGAAGGAACATCAAAAGTTATCTCAATCCTCACTTGAGGACAAATTCCCAAAGACATGTCTTGTGGAATCCCTAGATGCATTCTTGAAGGAATCTCTGGGAGTATCCAGTCATTTTGTTCTTCAAAACTGCAATCCAGATTTGCATATTTAAATATCAGGCGACCATGTCATCTCAAGTTAGGCCCCCTGGCCCCCCTCCAGAAAAAAATCATCCGGTTTGTCCGGGTCGTAGTAATCCTCAGAAACCTGCCGGTTGGTGGCAGCCCTCTCAAGCCAGTTGAATTTCTCGTCCCGATATCGTTTTACTTGTCCTTGCTTGCTGATATATGGGTCTACACCATGGTAGTAATATTTTACAGGCTGAATTCTGAAGCGCCGAAATATGCAGACCACCATCAATACTGGCGTACTCCTATTTCGTGAAGATTTTCATTATTAAGGTACACCGGGGCAAGTTGAAACGGGTGGGGCAAGATGAAACAGCGGTTTAACATGATGTTTTCTAATGATGATAAACAGTTTGATCGCCATAACACATAGTTTTTGATTGAAACCATCGTTTAGCGAAGGATAAATTTCCAAATTTTATTGAAATCTATTTCAAAACTTCGTGTTTCATCTTGCCCCGGTGTACCTTATCAACGCTCTGTAACCTGAGCCGAAAAAAATATTGTCTAACCTGCTCTTACTGACGCCTCAGCTTGAACAATCATGTTGAATCTGTAGTTCTCCCCCAGAGGTAATCGGATTCCGATGCCAAAATAGCCTTGCATGATCACTTACAATGTTGACATATCTGTTTAGAAGCATTCACTTGTACTTCCCGGCAAACGTCGTGCTGCCTGCCTACTGTGTTTTTTGACATCCAGTTCCATACCGAAGTGCCCCGCAAGGTCATTTGTATGGGAGCCCCCCGTTCCAGAGACCGGAGAGGTCCCGCACCAAGCTAAGAACCTTCCCCGGTCCCAAAAATACCCACACACAAAATTTCACACTGGTCGGTTCAGTAGTTTCCGAATCCATAGCGATCAGACAGACAGACAGACAGACAGACAGACAGACAGACGGAAATTCATTTTTATATACATATATATATAGATATATAGACTAGCTGACCCGGCAAACTTTGTATTGCCCCATTTTAATTGTGGATCTTTCACTACGACACTTTAAATTGGTTTAGTTCTGATGGTTTTTAATATCTTCTGTTCCGGAAGAATCTCTAGTGGAATCCCTGAAGGTGTTCCTGGTAAATTCCTCGAGGAAATACTGGGAAATTATCGGTAAATCCTGGTGAAATTACTGGAGGAATCCCTTGAACCAATTTCTGGAGAAATCGCTGGAGGAATCCCTGAATTTTTAAAATAATAGGGGTACTCACTAAACAGATTAAATTGCTGCGTAAGCCATGATTTTCTGCTTATTTGAAATGTTTCATGATATTGCGAATAAAATAATCAAAGATTGCCTTGGCGATCGCGACGTTTAATCAGTTTAATCAGTTTACGCTGTTAAGTGAATCCCCCTAATGTGTGTATAAACTCCGGAAGGATGATTTCCTGGATAAATTGCGTTGTAATTTCTGAACGAATTATTGGATTAATTCCTGCAAGAATTCCTGAGATACTTTCCGCAGGAGTTCCTGGGGTAATTCTTGGTGGAATTTTTAAAGGTATTCCTGGAATAGTCCCAGAATCAAATCCTAAAGAAATGCCTGGAGGAATCCCTATGAAAATCCTTGGGGGAACTCCCGGAGAAATGCCTACAGGAATTCCAAGAGCGGTCCCTAGAGGATTCCCAAGAGTACTCTTGAAGGAATGCCTGGACACATGCCTGTGCGAATTCCTTGATGAATTTCTAGAGATATTCCTTGAGTAATCTTCAGATGAACTCTTGGAGGAACTTCTCGAGGATTTTCTTGAACAATCGCTGGAAAACTTTTAGATAGAACCCCTGAAGGAATCCTTTGAACAGTTTCTGGAGAAATTCCTCGAGGAATCCCTTATGGAATTTCTACAGGAACTTCATGAGGTATTTCTAGAAAATACCTGGAGGAATCACTGCAGAAATTCCATCAGGAATTTCCAGAGAAATTTCTGGAGGAATTCCTCTAAAAATTCTTGGAGGAATATCTGGATGATTAATTGGAGAAAATATCGAAGGAATTCCTGAAGGAATCTCTGAAAGAATCTATAGAGTAATCCCTAAAAGAATTTCTGGTAAATACCTGGACCAATTCCTGAACGATTTCCTGGAGGAAATTCTGGTGGTATTCCTGGAGAAATCCTTGGAGGAATGCCTGGAGGAGAAATTTCTGGAAAAATTCCTCAAGGAAACCCTGAAAGAATTCCCGGAGGAATCCCTGGAAGAACTTCTGGAGGAATTACTGAAGAAATTCTCGAAACAATTTCAAAAAGGAATTCCTGAAGGATTTTCTGGATCAATTCCTGGGGCAATTCTTGGGGTAATTCCTGGAGGTATTCTTAATGGCAATCCTTGAGGAAATGCCTGGATGAAATCCAGAATTTCTGAAGTAAATTTTGCAGGAACTCCTGAGTTCTTATCTGCATGAACTCCTGGGGTAATTCCTGGTGGAATTCTCGAAGGTATTCCTGGAGGAGTCCCAAAATTAAATCCTGGAGGAATGCCTGGATGAATCCCTGGAGGAATCCCTATAGAAATCCCAGGATGAATGCCTGGTGATATTTCTTAAAGAATTCGTGGCGGAATTCCAAGAGCAATCCCTAGAGTAACTCCTGAAGGAATGCCTGGAGGAGCTCCTGAAGGCATTCCAGTAGACATACCTAAGAGAATTTCTGGAGAAATTCCTTGAGATATCTTCAAAGGAACTCCTGGAGGAATCTCTAGAGAAATCCCTGGATAATTTTCTGGTGGATTTTATTCAAGAATCTCTGGAGAACTTCCAGGAAGAATCCCTGGAGGAATTCTTGAACAAATCCCTGAAAGAATTCCTGGAGAAGTTCCTGGATGAACCCCTGTTGGAATCTCTAGAGGAATTGGTCGAGGTATATCTAGAGGTATACCTGGAGGAATTTTTAGAGGAATCTCTGGCGGACTTTATAGAGGAATTCCTGGACGAACCCCTGTAGGATGTTTTAGACGAATCCTTGAAGGAATTCACATAGGAATTCTGAAACAACTCCTGAAGGAATTTCTGGAGGAATCCCAAGAAGAGTGCTTGGAGTTATTTTTAAAATAATCCCAAAAGCTGTTCCAGAGAAAATCACAGAAGTTATTCCCGGGTGAATTTCTGAAGAAACCCCATGAGGAATTCCTTAGGGAATCATAGGAGAGTTTTCTAAGCGAATTCCTTTAAGATTCTGTATGAATCACTGGATAAAAAATTCTGAAGAATTCCATGTCTGCAATGAAGGATTTTTTGAACTAAATGTTTAAGTAATTTTTAAATAATTTTTGAATAACTGCTACTAAAACGTTCTGAAAGAATTTCTGCTAGACATTCCTGTAGAAATACTGCGAATTCCAGATGGATTAATTTATGCAACGGGACCAACTATTTTATTTGGGACCTCTTCCCGTATTATAAAATACGGTCTCACCCGGGTCAACTCAGAAGTCAAAATGGCTTCCGAGTCTAAACGCAGGACTAAAAACCCAGGAGAGACCTCTCTCGACACCGTCACTCCGGTCTCGTCCTAGGCTGTGTCGATATTGCCAATGAGAGAAGACGCCTACATTCGCTATCGACCCCTAACAAAGCCGCTGGAACGATTCCGATGCCATTCCGGACCAACGCACATCCCCGAGCAGCCTTGCTGCTAGAATCCTGCCCCACGGTAGAGCCTGGTAGAGCTATCGCAACCGTGCGTAACCGTGTGGGCCAACGCCGAAGGAGTAGAGTAGTGAGTACCAAAATCGATCGATTTCTTGCTGCTGCTAGCTTGGTTAGTACTTGGCAGGCAGCTAGTTACAAACGTACAGTATGGTCCATTGGTCCTCCAACCGGACCTCCGGGCGAGTTCCGTAGTAAAAAAAATCTGCAGCGTGAACACTACAAATTTGACATTTGTTGAGCAATGGCATCTTAGCAACGCACTCTAGATTGCTGTCCCGATAAACGTCCTACTGCCTGACTACTGCGTTTTTTAGACATGTTGCTCCATAGGGACGTCCCCCGCAAAGTCACCTGTATGGGAGCCCCCCGTTCCAGAGACCGGAGAAGTCTCACACCAAGCTAAGAACCTTTCCCGGTCCTAACAGCACCCACAAACAAAATTTCACACCAATCGGTTCAGTAGTTTCCGAATGCATAGCGGTCAGACAGACAGACAGACGGAAATTCATTTTTATATATATAGATAGATTTCAACTTTTCACCTCAAACAAATCGCAATAAAATCAAATGAGAAGAAGTCCGGTCACCAGGATTGATCCAAAAGGACCTCAAAAACGATCCTTGAACATCGACAGGACATTACATCCTCACACCCCATCACCCTTTGCGTTTAAGTGGTTGAAAAGTCGAATATTGTGGAACAATTCCCAAGCAACCAAAAGTTCGGATTCCACTTGAAGAACGAACTCAGAAGTTCAAGTTCGGTTCAATTCCGGTTTCGTTGAACTTAATTCTCCAAAAAGTTACTCTTGTATTGTTTATAAACTTGGAAGTACATGTACAAGCTTTTGACTTCTTTTCAAAACGACATTGAAGTCGAAAAAAGGTTCAAAAAGAACTTATGTTGATCTTTAAAACAGAGTTCAATCAAATATTAACCGAACTCATGTTGAACTTTTGCGTGCCTTTAAAATTCAAATATAGTTCATTTGAACATATTCCAACAACTTGAAATCATCCGTTACGAACTTGTTTTGAACTTACTACTGAAAGTTCGGAAATATTAACCGTACCAAAAGTGAACTTCACTTGAACTTCGGCGACAGCGGGGCCGGGGAGAAGTTCTCATTCAATTAAATCACTCGGAAATCGAGCCCAGCAGCCACAGCTTGTGTTAATTTCACAAGTACACTTTGTTCCACTATAATATTTCAACGTACTTACTTGTAATCAACGCAAAGGATCCGTATTGTGTGGCTCAAAGGCTGCCCCCGCAGCGGAAAACTGTTCCCTCCAGGATGCCGCCGGGGGGTTTTCGGCTGCGCACAAAAATTTTCCAGCTTTGCTGGATGTTTTCACACCCGTCTCACTTGTCGTTGCAGCGCACCAGTAATCGACACAATCGAAGTCACTGGAAACCAAGCTAAAAACTTATTATCTTTTCTTAAAGTCGATACACTGGCCTTAATTTATTGCTTTGCACTGCGGACCACAACAAACTGAAAATGTCAAACTGTGTAAGTTCACAAGAAGTTCCACGTGAACTTCTTTCGAACTTTCGACTTCAGAAACTATTCCAAGTTCAAGGAAAGTTCACACGCGAACCTGATTGAGCTCTACTATATGATATCAGCACATTGAGTAAAATCCCACAGTGCATAACAACACATACATGGAGTAGTGGTTAGGCACCGACTTTCAACGAGGAGAACCCGAGTTCAAATCTCAGTAAGTAAAAAACATCATAAAATATTTCAAGGTATTAGTCAATTTGGATTCCACATGAACTAATGGTTCTTAATAATAAATTACTTTTGAGGACTAAACAATTTTTTTTTTCATTTTTTCGAAGTTTATTTTTAAGCTGAATAGCGTTCCTTTCAGCGACACAAGTGTGCTTTTTGTGAACTCAAGTTCGGTTAATTACTTAAAAAGTGAGCTGAATAGAATGCTATTCATCTTCCTTCGAATAGCTGATTAAGCCCAAACATGCTATTTTATCCGAACTTTTGGTTGCTTGGGTTAGCGATTTCGACATTTTCCATGCATATTTTGTCGAACAAAAATCAGGACTTAGGCAGCATGATCCTGCTGGATTCCTAGAAAATATCCTCATCAACTCGGCACCAACATTTCAAAAGGGCGTAACTGCTTTTGCAACCAATGCCTTCTCATAAAGCTGTGGATCTCATCCCTCCCGAGCAATCCACTAGCACAAATAGAAAGATAAAATCCTCCTCTTTCGTTTAATGGATGTGAATTGCGCAAGATGAATGATACACGATGCACAGCTCTGTGAGAAGTATTTGGTTGTGAAAGCAGTTACGCCCTTTTGAAATGTTGATGCCGAACTATCCTGGATTATTGCTATGATTCTATTGGAAAATATAAAAATCGCAGGACGACCGGATTCCTTCAATTCGCCTCATATGCGGAAAACGCCTAGATCATAGGTTACCAAACTTTCAGGGTTCGCGACCCCCTAATGCCAGCCAACGTACTTTGCGACTCACCATAGAAATTTCCTCATTTGCTGTCTGGTACAGTAAAAATTTCTACTGTCCCTCGCGACCCCCTGGTTGACGGCTGGCGACCCCCCTGGGGGGTCGCGACCCACAGTTTGAGAAACTATGGCCTAGATGTATGTAATTCCGTTAAGGGTGGTTTGGCGCCGGGTAACAAAACCCATCTCACTTTTGCTCTATTCTTTTGAACTAGTTTGTTTGCAGGCGCCACGGCGCCCGTCAGCAGTTTTTTTTTCTTTTCATCCATTTTTTTTGTTTCAAGAATATTACCTTGAATTCTGTTCATTCTTAACATACTGCTCCCTTTGGAATTGAGCCTGCTTTTCGAATTGGTGTTTTATATGCATTTTTGGATAAGACTATCTACGACTGATCCCATCCGTAGATGCGTGGTAAATTGTTGGATTTACGGAACGGATGATGGCAATATATGAAACAATATAGAGATCAATATACAAATTTTAAAAATAAATACATAAATCTCAATTAACACTGATTGCAAAACAATGAGAAAATTGTTATAAACATTTCTGCAATCATCCTAAAAAAACGATTATCTGTGATAAACAAAAGACTGAAGAGACGGTATAAACTATGTGTGCAATAGACCAAGAAATCGCTTGCTGTCCGGACTCGCTAACGCTCGTCGGACTAAAAATAAGGATAACATCTATGTTTGCATTATACCGAGCAAAATCTTTGATTTGTGGTTTGCCTAGAACCGAATCGACGCAAATACGGCGCGTCGGCTATCAGAAACTTCGGCGGCCTGCTGCCGCCTTGTTTCCTCAATCCTCTATATGCGGCTTCGCCGCATGTATCCCGCCAGCTATGAACAGCGAATAATTTTCATTCAGACAAAGTTTTTCCTGGCTAGAGCGAAATATAACTTCATATCATTCACAATACGTATGACTGAACGATTGTCATCGAAAATCAAACGGAAACAAAGCCCACCAGCAATCAAATATGCCGTTTCCTTGCAATTTAAACAAAGCTTTATAAGAACTTCTGAAAATTAGGTAACCCTTACCAAGGTTCTTACGATCATACATCTCAAAATTAAAGTATTGATAATCTTTTTATCCGAAAACCAAATGAATTTCTCGCAACAATGGATGTGAGTGAATATATAATTGAACATATTTTTGTACGGAATATTTCCTAAACCAGATCTTATCTCTGATCTCATCTCATCTCTCACTTCACCTTGCATCTCTCATCTCGCATCTCGTCTCCCGGCTCATCTCTTATGTCATCTGTCACCGCATCTTTCACCTCATCTCTCATATCACCTCTCATCTCATCTCTCATCTCATAACTCATCATATCTCGCATCTAATCTCTAATCTCATCTCTTGTCTCATCTCTCGTCTCATCTCTCATCTCATCTTTCATCTTATCTCTCATCTCATCTCTCATCTCATCTTGCATCTCTCGTCTTTCATCTCGTCTCTTGGCTCATCTCTCATGTCATCTCTCATCTCATCTCATTTCCCTCTCATCCCTTCTCTCTACCCTAATCCTCTAGCCTATCATCTACCCCATGCTCTACCCTACCTTCTGCCCTAACCCTCTATCCTACCCTCTACACAACCTACTACACTACCCTCTACCCTAACCGTCTATTACACCCTGTACCTAAACCCTCTACCTCAACTCTCTATCCCAACCCTCTACCCTAGCCTCTATTCTACTCTCCACTCCACCCTAATCCTCTATCCTACCCTCCAACCTACCCTCTACCCTAACCCTCTACTCTACCCTCCACCCAACACTCTACCACAATCCTTTACCCTAACCTCCTCCCTACCCTCCACCCTACCTTTTACCCTCACCTTCTACACTACCCTCTACTCCAACACTTTTGTCCATTCGACCTTTTGTCCATTCGACCTTTTGTCGCATTCGACCTTTTGTCCTATTCGACCTTTTGTCCATCCGACCTTTTGTCCATCCGACCTTTTTCCATTCGACCTTTCGTCCCATTCGACCTTTTGTCCCATTCGACCTTTTGTCCTATTTGACCTTTTGTCCCATTCGACCTTTTGTCCATTCGACCTTTTGTCCATTCGACCTTTTGTCGCATTCGACCTTTTGTCCCATTCGACCTTTTGTCCATCCGACCTTTTGTCCATCCGACCTTTTGTCCATCCGACCTTTTTCCATTCAACCTTTCGTCCCATTCGACCTTTCGTCCCATTCGACCTTTTGTCCCATTCGACCTTTTGTCCATTCGACCTTTTGTCCCATTCGACCTTTTGCCCTATTTGACCTTTTGCCCCATTCGACCTTATGTCCATTCGACCTTTTGTCCATTCGACCTTTTGTTCCATTCGACCTTTTGTCCCTTTCGACCTGTTGTCCCGTTCGACCGTTTGTCCCATTCGACCTTTTGTCCATTCGACCTTTTGTCCATTCGACCTTTTTTCCATTCGACCTTTTGTCCATTCGACCTTTTGTCCATTCGACCTTTTGTCCATTCGACCTTTTGTCCATTCGACCTTTTGTCCATTCGACCTTTTGTCCATTCGACCTTTTGTCCATTCGACCTTTTGTCCATTCGACCTTTTGTCCATTCGACCTTTTGTCCATTCGACCTTTTGTCCATTCGACCTTTTGTCCATTCGACCTTTTGTCCATTCGACCTTTTGTCCATTCGACCTTTTGTCCATTCGACCTTTTGTCCATTCGACCTTTTGTCCATTCGACCTTTTGTCCATTCGACCTTTTGTCCATTCGACCTTTTGTCCATTCGACCTTTTGTCCATTCGACCTTTTGTCCATTCGACCTTTTGTCCATTCGACCTTTTGTCCATTCGACCTTTTGTCCATTCGACCTTTTGTCCATTCGACCTTTTGTCCATTCGACCTTTTGTCCATTCGACCTTTTGTCCATTCGACCTTATGTCCATTCGACCTTTTGTCCATTCAACCTTTTGTCCATTCGACCTTTTGTCCATTCGACCTTTTGTCCATTCGACCTTTTGTCCATTCGACCTTTTGTCCATTCGACCTTTTGTCCATTCGACCTTTTGTCCATTCGACCTTTTGTCCATTCGACCTTTTGTCCATTCGACCTTTTGTCCATTCGACCTTTTGTCCATTCGACCTTTTGTCCATTCGACCTTTTGTCCATTCGACCTTTTGTCCATTCGACCTTTTGTCCATTGGACATTTTGTCCATTCGACCTTTCTCCTTCGACCTTCTGTTCCAAACACCCTGCACCCTACCCTAACCCCTTTCCTTACCCTCTACTATAACCCTTTACTCTACCCTCTACCGTAACCCTCTACCCTACCCTCTACCCAAACCCTCTACTCTACCCTCTACCCTAGCCCTCTACCCTATCCCACCCTTTACCTTTACCCTCTAACCTACCCTCTACCCTAACCCTCTACCCTACCCTCTTCCCTACGCTGTACCCTAACCCTCTACCCTACCCTCTACCATAGATAATTAATACATAGATTTCCCACTTGTCCATCAGTGCTTGTATTCAGTCGGAAACAACGATGACTGCGCCATCTATTAGTCAGCGGGTGAACTAAATGTCATGCAGTTTAATAAGGGGTGCATTTTTCATCTTAGTTACCCTGCGCATAACCATTTTTTGCGGGCACATTCACGATTGCCATGGGCTGCCATGGGTAACTAGGGCAATAATTGTTATGTACATTACGAATTGATTGTAGACGTTCTTCTGGACCTTTTCAAATTTCAAATTCGACGCGAGGATATTTTAGGAAAATCTAATCAAACTCGACCAAAGGATAATGATGAGTGACGGATTGCAACCTCAGATCAATGAGATTGATAATGGTGGTGAGAATCGGTTCAGCTCATTGGGCATTGAGCCCGTGACAGCGGCAAGGATCCAACCGAAGTGCTAAGGCTCTTGCTTTCGATTTTGTCACCCACAAGGACAAGATGGCACGAGGAGTCGCGGCCGCAAGATAGGTGCTCGATCGTTAGACAGGCATGACAATAGATGGGACAGTGTCATCGTTCGGTGTACCGCCGGGCCACGTGAGTTCCGGTGTTCGATTATTGAACCGACACTCCCACTGATGACATCAATGAAATAACTCCGGCAAGCTGTGCCCGGGTCTAGTAATGACGGAACAACAACCACCACCACCTCCTCCCCTCTCTCCCTTTAAGTACTGCAATGGACACATCCGAAACCTGGGACCTACCACAATAAATCAATCCGGCAAAGCACAGAACCCGCAACAATGTTCGGGCTTCACGACAGGCCGAAACTCACACCGGCGACCTTTCCTGGTATCCTAGGGTGAGCTTCACTCTTCTGAGCGAGGCTTCTCAGGTAGTTAAATCAGCTCTATAGTTTTCGGTATAGATGACCATTCACTTTTCGAGCCAGTAATCTACAAGCCCTCGTGTTCGGTTTCTCATCTCTAAGTCATCTACTTCAGGTGTGCGTTTGGCTCGGCGTTTGGTGTGGCCACCTATTGCAGCGTTAAAGAAAATTAGATCTCTTACTAATATAAATTTCATTCCCTAGCTTTCCAGTAATCTCTCCAGTTGCTCATAATTTACCTAGATGTGATCTTGGGTGTAATTCTGCTGCAACAACAAGAAAGAAAAATGCATATGCGATTGACAGGTGTTGGCCTGGCATGCTATGTCCTGTTAACGTGTTTACATTTTGCTTCAGTCGGGAAATGCGCAGGGATACTGAGTGACCAAGTAGTTCACCCACTTGCCGTTGCTACTAGTTAGGCGCTGCTGTTTTGTTGCCAGCTTCTTCCCAAAGTTGCATATCTATGTTTTAATTATCTAAGCCTCTACCCAAACCCTCTACCCTACCCTTTACCCTACGCTGTACTCTAACCCTCTACCCTAACCCCCTACCCTACCCTTTACCCTACCCTCTACCCTTGCCCTCTACCCTACGCTGTACCCTAACCCTTTACCCTAACCCTCTACCCTACTCTTCACCCTAGCCCTCTACCCTAACCCTCTACCCTACCCTCTACCCTTGCCCTCTTCAATACCCTAGCCCTCTACCCTACGCTGTACCCTAACCTTCTACCCTAACCCTCTACCCTACCCTTTACCCTAGCCCTCTACTCTATCTTCTACCCTTGCCCTCTACCCTACACTGTACCCTAACCCTCTACCCTACCCTTTACCCTAGCTCTCTACCCTACCCTCTACCCTTGCCCTCTACCCTACGCTGTACCCTAACCCTCTACCCTACCCTCTACCCTTGCCCTCTACCCTACGCTGTACCCTAATCCTCTACCCTACCCTTTACCCTAGCCCTCTACTCTACCCTCTACCCTTGCCCTCTACCCTACGCTGTACCCTAACCCTCTACCCTTGCCCTCTACCCTACGCTGTACCCTAACCCTCTATCCTACCCTCTACCCTAACCCTCTATCCTACCCTTTACCCTACCCTACTTCCCCTACCCTACTTGCCCTCTACCCTACCCTAGCCCTCTACCCTACCCTCTACCCTTGTCCTCTACCCTACGCTGTACCCTAACCCTCTACCCTACCCTCTACCCTTGCCCTCTACCCTACGCTGTACCCTAACCCTCTATCCTACCCTCTACCCTAACCCTCTATCCTACCCTTTACCCTACCCTACTTCCCCTACCCTACTTGCCCTCTACCCTACCCTAGCCCTCTACCCTACCCTCTACCCTTGCCCTCTACCCTACGCTATACCCTAATCCTCTACCCTACCCTCTACCCTAACCCTCTACTCTACCCTTTACCCTAGCCCTCTACTCTACCCTCTACCCTCTACCCTTGCCCTCTACCCTACGCTGTACCCTAATCCTCTACCCTACCCTTTACCCTAGCCCTCTACTCTACCCTCTACCCTTGCCCTCTACCCTACGCTGTACCCTAACCCTCTACCCTACCCTCTACCCTTGCCCTCTACCCTACGCTGTACCCTAACCCTCTACCCTACCCTCTACCCTAACCCTCTACCCTACCCTTTACCCTAGCCCTCTACTCTACCCTCTACCCTTGCCCTCTACCCTACGCTGTACCCTAACCCTCTACCCTTGGTCATCATCTCAATACCAAGTACTTGTTTGCAAATTTTACCAACTTGCATGCAAGCATTACAGACAGAAGGACAGATAGACAGATAGACAGATAGACAGACAGAAGGACAGATAGACAGATCAAGGCTATTCTATTAAGTAATAAAATCAAGTAGGTACAATGCACATGACTCCAAACAAATATTTTTAAATAAAACATGTACTGAGTGGACCTGTTTCAAGTTCCGTAAACAAAATTCTTACAAGAAATTGCTAAATTTTATAAACTTTTAATCCGCGGTGAAGTTGACCGACCAATGACATAACATTCTAAGAATAGAAAATCATTGAACAAACTTAATTTGATGATGCTGAGTCTGAATAAGTTTTTAAAATTCTTACAACTATTGTATTTTGTATGTTATAAGTAAAATAAAGTTCAGTTAGTTACAGAATGGCCCACATTAAACGCCTAAAGGTAGACAATTTCTTGTTAAATCGTTTTATTTTCTCAAAAATGTGATATTTTCTAAAAAAAAATAAATGTTAACATCAATTTTGACTAAAATCTATGTTCAATAAGCCTACCATGAATGAATAAAAGTATTTTGCGAGTCATTTGATATGCAAGGCGTTGCTGGGAGGCGTTTTCTTTACACCGTGTTCTAATACACATCCAAAAAAGTCGATATTTTCATGTAAAATCTGACACAATTGGCATAAAAACCTTCAAAAATCCATCCAATATATTCACCCAATTGATTTACGTCAAAAGTTCTTCCACTGAGACAGAATTTTAGCGTCCTCAGCCGTTGAAAGACGTGGATGCCATAGTGATCAACTTCACCCCGCTGACCTTCACCACCACCACCAACATGTGCGGTTACACACCAGAGGAAAACCTGGTACGGTTGCAAAAGTGCTTAAAAGGCAAGCCATACGAAGCAGTGAAATGCAGGCTAATGCATCCGTCAAACGTGCTGGCAGCCATACTCCGAACAAAAATCGGAGAGTATCTTGAGAAGGGCTACATCCGCAAATTGACACGGGAGGAACTGGTGGAAACGAAGCATCGCGTTTGGTATCTCCCCATCTTTCCTGTCTTTAACCCAAACAAGCCGGGTAAGGTGCGTATCGTATGGGACGCGGCAGCCAAAACCAACGGTGTGTCACTAAATTCAATGCTGTTGACTGGACCGGACCAACTGATGTCCCTGTTTTCCGTACTCATGCAATTTCGAGAAAATAAGGTGGCAATCTGCGGTGATCTCAGGGAAATGTTTCACCAGGTGTGGATTTCGAAAGAGGACCAAAACTGTCAACGAAACTTCGACGGATGCAGAACCAGGTACATACGTCATGCAGGTGATGACGTTTGGGCCATGCTGCTCACCAAGTGTTGCCCAATACGTTAAAAACGTAAATGCCGAGAAACATGCAGGGCAATACCTGGCTGCATAACCATAACCATAACCATAACCATAACGTGGACGACATGTTAACGAGCACGGAGACGGAGGACGAAGTGATCCAGCTAGCTCAAGAAGTTCAGTACGTTCATGCTCAAGCCGGATTCGAGATGCATAACTGGATCTCTAACCCTCCTGTAGTTCTCAATGCATTGAAGAAGGAACGGATCGACGAGAAGAGCCTCAACATCGGATCAGAGCTAGCCACGGAAAAAGTTCTGGGCATGTGGTGGTGCACAGCAACAGACACGCTCACCTTCAAGCTCTCACCAAAGCACGACGCAGATCTGTTGATCGGGAAACGACGACCAACCAAGAGGGAGGTATTACGAACACTGATGGCCGTCTTCGACCCTATGGGATTACTTTCGCACCTGTTATTTTTTCTCAAGATCCTACTCCAGGAGATTTGGCGCTCTGGGGTCAACTGGGATGACGAGATTCCGGGAAACCTTAACGAGAAATGGAAGAAATGGCTGAAGGTACTCCCATCAGTTCGAAACGTCCGGGTTCCGGGTCCGCGATGCTACAGGTTCTTAACGTCGATGGATCCAAAAATAAATGTGCAGCTACATACCTTCGTCGACGCCAGTGAGCACGGTTACGCCGCGGTAGTGTATCTACGATTCCAACAGGGCAGCTCCGTGGAGTGTGCAATTGTTGCGGCCAAATCACGGGTGGCCCCAATCAAGTTTATTTTTTTGGAATGTATGACAAGTTGTATTTTTCTATGCGGGTTGTAACCTATGATATGATAATAAAGTTTTAATGAAAAAAAGAAATTATTAATTTATTTGCCCGGGCTGCCGCGCAACCATTTGCTCAGCCGGGCTGCCATAGCCGCCTCTGCCGGCGGCTGCTGCGCCGGTGGCTGCTGCTGTGGCGGTGGCTGCTGCGCCGGTGGCTGCTGCGCCGGGGGGTCTGCTGCGCCGGTTGCTGCTGCGGCGGTGGCTGTTGCAGTGACCTCAGCGGTGGCCGCTGCGGCTGACATTGTGGCGGTTGATTCGGATATCGATACGAAATTCGTCCGTCCGTCCCCTGCTGCGCCGGTGACTGCTGCGCCGGTGGCTGCTGCGCCTGTGACTGCTGCGCCAGTGGCTGCTGCGGCGGTGGCTGCTGCGGCGGTGGCTGTTGCAGTGACCTCAGCGGTGGCCGCTGCGGCTGACATTGTGGCGGTTGATTCGGATATCGATACGAAATTCGTCCGTCCGTCCCTTGGTCCGTCCTTTTGCGCGCCCCGCGCTTCCGGCGGGTATTTGTACCTCCGCGGCCACCACCGCGTCCGTGACCGCTACCGCGCCCACGTCCGCTTCCGCCTCCGTTTCCACTGCCGCACATGTCTCCTGCAAAGTAGAAGTTCACGTTCATTTTCTTCGCTTAAAGTCCACGTCACGCACTGGCTGCTGCGCCGGTGGCTGCTGCGGCGCACTAAGGGGCGTTTGGCTAATCTAGCTGGCCATAAGTCATTTTTCAAAGTCGCTCGTATTGTGAAAATGTGTACTGAATATGACACATGGATAGTTGTGGAATAATGCCCTATACTCGAATATCCATCCAACAAACCTATACAAAGTCTGCTTTAGGCCGTTTAGGAATTTTACAATTTTTGAGTAAAATTTGTCTTTGGTTGTTTGAAAATGTTTTCAGTTTTTTAACCGCAAAGTCAGTTTCAATAGACAAAATATACCACAATTGTTGCAACGAGGTGATAAAACCATTCATGTTTTCAAAATTAGTATAGTTTCTTACTTTGGGGCTCCCTCATGTGAAAACAAGCAAAGAAACATCTGCAGTTTTTGATTGCTGGCGATTGCTGGATCGAGACTTCCTATAACACAAGCACTTACATCCTTTTTGAGCCTAATAGAAAATCCAGCTGCGTAAAAGTGCGTACTTTTGAGTAATCAACGTTTTTCTGAATGAAAGCTATTGAAAAAACCCAGATTAATCCACCTAGTGGTGATAGTGCCTTTCTCGTCGAATATGTACTCATGATCTATCAGTCGATGCAATCAATCTTGCCTTAGAGTCAGTGATCAGCCCCAAATCTCTGTGCTTTGGTAACGAACGAGAAGGAGGAAATACCACTTACGAGTTTCTGAATCATGAGAATACTGTATTTAGAAAATCCAGATTTTTATCAAAGCCATCATCGAATAAGGGCACCTTTTCCGACGTTATGTTCAACGTATGGGCAGAGCAGAAAGTATCAGTCCTTTTAGTTGACTGCTTGACCACCATCACTGGAGACTGTTTCATACCAAGATGACAATTACTAGCCAGGATTAAACTTTTTTCACAGAAATCACTTTGACAAAGTTTTATCTGCACACTTTATGCTATATTTTATTATCATTGGTTACAAGATTCATGTAAATTTTTTATGAAGTAATTAGTTTGAATTGCCAATGCTATATCACATTCAAATATCAACCACATTAAATATCTCGCCCTCCAGTCACATCAAAATTTTGTGCAGTAATTTTAGATGCAAATAAAGATTTAAAAGAATGTTCGGGGCTGATGCGCTTGATTTTCAATTTTTCCATACAACGTTGACCCATCCTACTGTAAATTTACGTCTCAGGAATCCAAAATGGTGTGATTTGATGAGATCACTTTTGTTTTTTTTTATAGGTTTTTGCATCTCTTACACATATCCATCGCTTGCATTGATTTAGTTCATTTTCGTAATTCCGCTGAAGAACCCAAACGCTGCCTGCTTCTGCAACACCACCGCCTCTTATGTAGTCTGAGTCTATTTTGTATTGCTTACGAGACCCCCGCAACTAAAAATTCTACCGGTACTAACTTCGGTGGACTGTGGCTATTTTCTTATTATCCATGCATCAGGTTACTGACAAAAAAGCGATTTGATGTATCGCAAGCATGGGTTTGATGCAATTTTATACATGTCCACTTCCAGTGGGACACCCTTAATCGGATCCGGAAAATTTACATGGTTCATTTTTACATTTGACCAATTCCGGCAGGACACCTGAACCGTGTGGTCTCTAACGTAATCTGAGCTGATTTTCTTGAAAACCGTTCATCAGCTTATCGAAAAAACCGCGATTTGATGAAGCGCATGCATGAAGTTAGGTTCCCTTCTACATTTGACCACATCCGGAGGGACACCGGGAACCGATTCCGGGACACTACTAGTTTTCCCAAGCATGAACTGAGATATTTTTTCTTGGTAACCGTTCATCAGGATACCTTAAAAGCCATTTGATGTGTCGCGAATATTTTTTGGCTCTCTTTTACATTCGGCCTCTTTCAGCGAGACACCTCGAACCGATTCCTATCAGTAGTTTCTATTGTGGGCTTAGCTTATTTTCTTGCTGATCGTACAAGTTATCGAAAAGGGCACGATTTGATGTGTCGCATGTATGAATTAGGTCACTTCCGGCGGGACACCAGGAACCGGTTTCGGGATGCTACTGGTTCAGATATGATCTGAGACTATTTTCCTGCTTACCGTTCCTCAGGGTATAGAAAAAGCTGCGATTTGATGTGTTGCATGCAAGGGTTTGGTTCACTTTTATATTTGGCCACTTCCGGCGGGTTACCCGGAACCAGTTCCGGAACACTACCGGATCAGATATGGTCTGAGACTATTTTCCTGTCTACCGTTAATCAGGTTATGGAGAAAGCTGCGATTTGATGTGTCGCATGCATGGGTTTGGTTCACTTTTATATTTGGCCACTTCCGGCGGGAAACCCGGAACCGGTTCCGGAACACTACCGGTTCAGGTATAGTCTGCGACTATTTTCCTGCTTACTATTCATCAGATAATCGAAAATGCCGTGGTTTGATGGGTCGCATGCATGGGTTTGTTGCAATTTCATATCTGGCCCTTTCCTGGGGTACCGGTCCGGAACACCTAAATGGCCATAATTCCGGAACGGCTGGACCGATTCAAACCATTTTCAATAGGAAACAATGGGACAATATTCCGCGTCGATTGAAACCAAAAGTGTTGAAATCGGATGATATTAACTATCCAAAAGTGAGGTGACATTTTTGTACACATACACACATACACACGCACACACACACACACACACACACACATACATACACACACACATACACACACACAGACATCATCTCAACTCGTCGAGCTGAGTCGAATAGTATATAAGACTTGGCCCTCCGGGGGTTCTATCAAGACTTCATTTTTGGAGTAAACATATAGCCTTTCGGTACACCTTGGTGTACGAGAAAGGCAAAAATATAATTTCAGGGTCATTGCATACTTTAAGGCGTATTACAGTCTTTGGGGATAGCCGTCTAATTTTTCAAATTTAGTTCTATTTCATCAGAACCCATTCAGTTAAGCGTTTGAAGGGCATATTTTGATTCTATTTTGCTTAATTTACCAAAAATAAATGTCAATTAATTGAAAAATTGTTTAAAATGTGATTGTAGAACTGGTTGAAACTGTTAACAAAGGAAAACACATCTACGAATTTAACTTTTGGCTTAAAAACTCTAAGTTAACTTCTTTTCCATCGAAATAATTTTGAGATGGAGTTCTTTACTTATAATTTTTTGATCCACGTATACATTTTGCTGAACTGATCGTTGAAATGATAGTTATTACAAGAGTTATTACGTAAAGTATACAATGCTTCACGAGTTATCAAAGTAATCGTAATATAAAGTGACATTGATCATATCTATCAACTTTTACCAACGACCATTGCATAAAAGTGAAAGTTACACGTTTCATATTATTAAAACAAGTATTGGTTTACTCAGTACATATTGAACTACCAATGCAATAATCTATCAATATTTTTTTTTGTTTTTAAATGAGAAATGTCTTCAATAAACAACGTTCGTTTATCCCTTTCGTGACGGAGCGCAAAAAAGTGAAATCTCCATACAAATGGCTCAACTTTGGCTCTCCAGAACTCTAAGATTTCTCCACAAAACAACAATTATTTTACCTCATTTGAAAGAACCTCTCTTTATCTTTTGATTTCCAGCTTTGACTACCTAGATAAATCGGAAATAAAAAATATGCGACAGATAAAACTTTTTCATGTTTTACGATTTTTGTCCACTTTTTGTTTAATCTCACAGGCAACGTAAACAAAAGTTTGTTTACACACAAACAAGTATAAGTAATGGCTAAATCATAGAAACAGTTTACATCAATGAAACAAAGTCTAAACAGATGAAAAAAATATGCAAAACTGTTACCGCTAAACAGCACAATTGTGCTGGTTCGTCACGAAAGGGTTATGTAAAAAATACCCTGACAAGTAAAATGCAGCTTCCCTAAATTCGAATTTGTTGTCAAAATTCTTACATGTGATGTACTTTTGGAGTTACCGTAATCCGGGGTGACATTGATCAGAATTTTCTATCTTTCTTGAATAATTCTCTTGTTAAAGCAAATGTTACATGTTTTATATTTTTGAAACAAGTACTGGCCCTCTGAGTATGTGTTAAGCTACTCGAAAAAGTATTGTAAAACTTTGAAACATGTTTAAATAGGTTTTTAAATCTAATTTTTGGTTGTGTTGATTTGGGGTAACATTGATCATGTCAGTGATCAATGTTCATTTGTGTTGAAAATACTCTTACTAACTAAATTCGGGGTGGCTGATTTCGAATATGTTGTCCAAATTCTTACAAATTATGTACTTTTTAAGTTATTTTAGGATTAAAATCCTCTAAACCACGAATAACGCCTAAAGGTAGGCAATGGCTTAAGGAATTGATAGCAGACTTTTAATAAATCGTATATTTTACTGGAAAATAGCATTTTCATGAAAGTTTCGTTTATTGAATCCAACTCTAGGATATCATATTGAAGTAATACAGTGATTTCGAACCTCATTTTGTATCTAGTATTCACGCCAAGCACGAATGTTTGACAATGTATCTCATTGGGTTACGAAACACAGTTATGGAAAAATCGGTTTAATTCAATGTTTATGAAATTCAATTTTCATAAATTGCATGTCATTCAATAGCTAAATGATAGCAGATTACGATATATCATTCCATAGCAGAAACTGATTCAATGTAAAATGTTTGTTTGAACATTTCATGAGGTGGGTCCAGCCGATCAATGTTACCCCGCTGATCAATGATACCCCGGATTACGGTATCATATATATAAAATCCAAGCGTTGTCTGTCTGTCTGTCCGTAACGCTTTGAAATGTTTCGTTGAAATGTTTCACCATAGTTGTATCAAATTTCTAAAAGGTACGAGAACATTCTGGATGTTTTTGACTTTCCAGGAATAATAAGAAGAACCTTCTGGAATGTTCTGGAATATCAATATTCTAGAAATTCTAAGAACTTTTTGGAAGTTCCAGAAAATATATAACGTTCTGGAATGCTCTAAAATATAGAACTTCTTAAATTTTCGAGAATCCTCTAAAAGTTTCTGGACGCTTCAGAAAGAAGAAGAAGAACCTTCTGCAGCATTATGGAACATCTTTTTTGGCTTAACGTCCCAACTGGGACAAACCCTGCTTCTCAGCTTATTGTCTATGAGCTCAGTTATTAACTGAGAACTTCGGCTTCTAATAACCACTTCTAGATTGTTAAACGTTTTAGAAAAGAACCTTCTAGAATGCTCTAGAGCATGAATCTTTATTATATTGGGAAAAGGTTATGGACGTTAGGGAACGAGCAAGGAACCAAAAAAGAACCTTCTAGAATGTTCTGTAACATAAAAATCCATAAAATTTCCAGAAACCTCCTGAAGGATACTGAACGTTACAAAAGTAAAACAATCATCTGAGATATTCTGGACATCACACTTGCTCAAATATCGAAAACTTTCTGTGCGTTACTGAACGTTTCAATCAGAGAAAGGAGATGAACCTTCTGGAATGTTCTGTACACTTTTCATTCTTAATTTCAAGAACTTTCTGGAAGTTGATGAAAGTCCAAGAAAGAAATAAAGGGCCTTCTAAAATGTTCTGGAACACCAAAATTCATTAAATTTCAAGACCTTTCTAGAGATTACCGAATGTTTCAGAAAGAAGAATATTAATCTACGAAAATGTTCTAGATAATCAAAATACTTAGAACTTTCTAGAAGTAACTGGACAAAAACAAGACAAAGACCTTCTGCAAACTTTTTTAAATTTACGAAAAGTGTTGTGAAAGTTTGTGAACGTTCCAGAAAGAATGAAAAATACCCTTTAAGAAGCTTCTGGAACAACCAAATTCATAAAATGTTTGAGAAATTTCTGGAAGCTACTGAGCATTCCAAATGAAAACAGAAAAAATCTCTAGAATATTCTGGAACATTAAACTCCCCAGGTACTTTCCAGAAGTTACTGAAGTCCAGAAAGAATAAGAAAACTAACCTTCTGGAATTTTCTGGAACAAATTTTTTAATGCCGATTATGTTCGGAGAATTTGTCAACGTTCAAGAAAAAAAATGTCAAATGGACCTTCTGAAAAGTTCTGGAAAATCAGAATTCATTAAATTTTGAGAACTTTCTGGAGAAGCATTCTGGAGAGAGATTCTGGAATGTTCTCGAAAACAGAAGTGTAACTGGAAGTTTAAAAACATTTTTTTCTAGCTAACGTGGCTAGCCACGTCAGGTCAGCTAGTTTGATAAATAAATTTCTCTAAACCGTGATTTACGCCTAAAGGTAGGCAATGTCATAAAAATTGATACTTCCTTCAATATATCAATTATTTAATTGAAAAGGGCATTTGTAACTGTGTCAATCATGCAAATTGCATTCAAATGCCGTTTACGGGTTCCCAACCGGTGGTCCGCGGCCCCCTGGGGGGCCGTGAAGCTAGTCCAGGGGGGCCGCGATGTTACCAAAAAATTGTTAAATTTTTATTCTATTTTATGCAAATTATACCAATTTTCAATTTTGTATACCGCCACCACCAAAAGCCGCAATTTGAGGAACAAATTGTCAGTATAAAACGCATTCAGAAGAAAAAATTTTCGGCTGCGCCGCTATTTTTCAGCTACGACTCAAATTAAATGTACATGACATCGTTGTTTACGAGATAAGAGTGCCGAATAAATTAAAAATGTATCATTGATCGTCGAAAACCCTTCCCACAATAAATTCTTGGCTTCATCACTGTACCCAAAAAACTCGGTTTCGTTCATTTAATTCATATTTGTTTTCTAAAAATTTTTATTGGGCCGCAGATGTTTTGAGAATGCTTAAAGGGGGTCGCCACCTCAAAAAGGTTGGGAACCCTGATGTAGTGTTTCAATGCTAATTGCGAATTAGATATGTGAAAATCCCCTGAAAATAATATTGGCCAGCTAGATTGGCCAAACGCCCCTTAGTGCGGCGGTGGCTGCTGCAGTGACCTCAGCGGTGGCCGCTGTGGCGGCAGCTGCGACCTCAGCGGTGGCCGCTGCGGCTGCCATTGTGGCGGTTGATTCGGATATCGATACGAAATTCGTCCGTCCGTCCCTTGGTCCGTCCTTTTGCGCGCCGCGCGCTTCCGGCGGGTATTTGTACCTCCCGTCCCCTGCTGCGGCGGGGGCTGCTGCGCCGGTGGCTGCTACGCCGGTGGCTGCTGCGCCTGTGACTGCTGCGGCGGTGGCTGCTGCGCCAGTGGCTGCTGCGGCGGTGGCTGCTGTGGCGGTGGCTGTTGCAGTGATCTCAGCGGTGGCCGCTGTGGCGGCATCTGTGACCTCAGCGGTGGCCGCTGCGGCTGACATTGTGGCGGTTGATTCGGATATCGATACGAAATTCGTCCGTCCGTCCCTTGGTCCGTCCTTTTGCGCGCCGCGCGCTTCCGGCGGGTATTTGTACCTCCCGTCCTCTGCTGCGGCGGGGGCTGCTGCGCCGGTGGCTGCTACGCCGGTGGCTGCTGCGCCTGTGACTGCTGCGGCGGTGGCTGCTGTGGCGGTGGCTGTTGCAGTGATCTCAGCGGTGGCCGCTGTGGCGGCATCTGTGACCTCAGCAGTGGCCGCTGCGGCTGACATTGTGGCGGTTGATTCGGATATCGATACGAAATTCGTCCGTCCGTCCCCTGCTGCGGCGGGGGCTGCTGCGCCGGTGGCTGCTGCGCCTGTGACTGCTGCGCCAGTGGCTGCTGCGGCGGTGGCTGTTGCAGTGATTTCAGCGGTGGCCGCTGTGGCGGCAGCTGTGACCTCAGCGGTGGCCGCTGCGGCTGCCATTGTGGCGGTTGATTCGGATATCGATACGAAATTCGTCCGTCCGTCCCTTGGTCCGTCCTTTTGCGCGCTCCGCGCTTCCGGCGGGTATTTGTACCTCCGCGGCCACCACCGCGTCCGTGACCGCTACCGCACCCACGTCTGCTTCCGCCTCCGTTTCCACTGCCGCACATGTCTCCTCCAAAGTAGAAGTTCACGTTAATTTTCTTCGCTTAAAGTCCACGCCACGCACTGGCTGCTGCGCCGGTAGCTGCTGCGCCGGTGGTTGCTGCGGCGGTGGCTGCTGCGCCGGTGGCTGCTGCGGCGGTGGCTGCTGCAGTGACCTCAGCGATGGCCGCTGTGGCGGCAGCTGCGACCTCAGCGGTGGCCGCTGCGGCTGCCATTGTGGCGGTTGATTCGGATATCGATACGAAATTCGTCCGTCCGTCCCTTGGTCCGTCCTTTTGCGCGCCGCGCGCTTCCGGCGGGTATTTGTACCTCCCGTCCCCTGCTGCGGCGAGGGCTGCTGCGCCGGTGGCTGCTACACCGGTGGCTGCTGCGCCTGTGACTGCTGCGGCGGTGGCTGCTGCGCCAGTGGCTGCTGCGGCGGTGGCTGTTGCAGTGATCTCAGCGGTGGCCGCTGTGGCGGCAGCTGTGACCTCAGCGGTGGCCGCTTCGGCTGCCATTGTGGCGGTTGATTCGGATATCGATACGAAATTCGTCCGTCCGTCCCTTGGTCCGTCCTTTTGCGCGCCCCGCGCTTCCGGCGGGTATTTGTACCTCCCGTCCCCTGCTGCGGCGGGGGCTGCTGCGCCGGTGGCTGCTGCGGCGGTGGCTGCTGCGCCGGTGGCTGCTGCGCCAGTGGCTGCTGCGGCGGTGGCTGCTGTGGCGGTGGCTGTTGCAGTGATCTCAGCGGTGGCCGCTGTGGCGGCAGCTGTGACCTCAGCGGTGGCCGCTTCGGCTGCCATTGTGGCGGTTGATTCGGATATCGATACGAAATTCGTCCGTCCGTCCCTTGGTCCGTCCTTTTGCGCGCCGCGCGCTTCCGGCGGGTATTTGTACCTCCCGTCCTCTGCTGCGGCGGGGGCTGCTGCGCCGGTGGCTGCTACGCCGGTGGCTGCTGCGCCTGTGACTGCTGCGGCGGTGGCTGCTGTGGCGGTGGCTGTTGCAGTGATCTCAGCGGTGGCCGCTGTGGCGGCATCTGTGACCTCAGCAGTGGCCGCTGCGGCTGACATTGTGGCGGTTGATTCGGATATCGATACGAAATTCGTCCGTCCGTCCCTTGGTCCGTCCTTTTGCGCGCCCCGCGCTTCCGGCGGGTATTTGTACCTCCGCGGCCACCACCGCGTCCGTGACCGCTACCGCACCCACGTCTGCTTCCGCCTCCGTTTCCACTGCCGCACATGTCTCCTCCAAAGTAGAAGTTCACGTTAATTTTCTTCGCTTAAAGTCCACGCCACGCACTGGCTGCTGCGCCGGTGGTTGCTGCGGCGGTGGCTGCTGCACCGGTGGCAGCTGCGCCGGTGGTTGCTGCGGCGGCGGCTGCTGCGCCGGTGGCTGTTGCAGTGATCTCAGCGGTGGCCGCTGTGGCGGCAGCTGTGACCTCAGCGGTGGCCGCTTCGGCTGCCATTGTGGCGGTTGATTCGGATATCGATACGAAATTCGTCCGTCCGTCCCTTGGTCCGTCCTTTTGCGCGCCCCGCGCTTCCGGCGGGTATTTGTACCTCCCGTCCCCTGCTGCGGCGGGGGCTGCTGCGCCGGTGGCTGCTGCGGCGGTGGCTGCTGCGCCGGTGGCTGCTGCGCCAGTGGCTGCTGCGGCGGTGGCTGCTGTGGCGGTGGCTGTTGCAGTGATCTCAGCGGTGGCCGCTGTGGCGGCAGCTGTGACCTCAGCGGTGGCCGCTTCGGCTGCCATTGTGGCGGTTGATTCGGATATCGATACGAAATTCGTCCGTCCGTCCCTTGGTCCGTCCTTTTGCGCGCCGCGCGCTTCCGGCGGGTATTTGTACCTCCCGTCCTCTGCTGCGGCGGGGGCTGCTGCGCCGGTGGCTGCTACGCCGGTGGCTGCTGCGCCTGTGACTGCTGCGGCGGTGGCTGCTGTGGCGGTGGCTGTTGCAGTGATCTCAGCGGTGGCCGCTGTGGCGGCATCTGTGACCTCAGCAGTGGCCGCTGCGGCTGACATTGTGGCGGTTGATTCGGATATCGATACGAAATTCGTCCGTCCGTCCCTTGGTCCGTCCTTTTGCGCGCCCCGCGCTTCCGGCGGGTATTTGTACCTCCGCGGCCACCACCGCGTCCGTGACCGCTACCGCACCCACGTCTGCTTCCGCCTCCGTTTCCACTGCCGCACATGTCTCCTCCAAAGTAGAAGTTCACGTTAATTTTCTTCGCTTAAAGTCCACGCCACGCACTGGCTGCTGCGCCGGTGGTTGCTGCGGCGGTGGCTGCTGCACCGGTGGCAGCTGCGCCGGTGGTTGCTGCGGCGGCGGCTGCTGCGCCGGTGGCTGCTGCGACGGTGGCTGCTGCAGTGACCTCAGCGGTGGCCGCTGTGGCGGCAGCTGTGACCTCAGCGGTGGCCGCTGCGGCTGACATTGTGGCGGTTGATTCGGATATCGATACGAAATTCGTCCGTCCGTCCCCTGCTGCGGCGGGGGCTGCTGCGCCGGTGGCTGCTGCGCTGGTGGCTGCTGCGCCGGTGGCTGCTGCGCCGGTGGCTGCTGCGCCGGTGGCTGCTGCGCCTGTGACTGCTGCGCCTGTGACTGCTGCGCCAGTGGCTGCTGCGGCGGTGGCTGCTGCGGCGGTGGCTGTTGCAGTGATCTCAGCGGTGGCCGCTGTGGCGGCAGCTGTGACCTCAGCGGTGGCCGCTGCGGCTGCCATTGTGGCGGTTGATTCGGATATCGATACGAAATTCGTCCGTCCGTCCCTTGGTCCGTCCTTTTGCGCGCTCCGCGCTTCCGGCGGGTATTTGTACCTCCGCGGCCACCACCGCGTCCGTGACCGCTACCGCACCCACGTCTGCTTCCGCCTCCGTTTCCACTGCCGCACATGTCTCCTCCAAAGTAGAAGTTCACGTTAATTTTCTTCGCTTAAAGTCCACGCCACGCACTGGCTGCTGCGCCGGTGGTTGCTGCGGCGGTGGCTGCTGCGCCGGTGGCTGCTGCGGCGGTGGCTGCTGCAGTGACCTCAGCGATGGCCGCTGTGGCGGCAGCTGCGACCTCAGCGGTGGCCGCTGCGGCTGCCATTGTGGCGGTTGATTCGGATATCGATACGAAATTCGTCCGTCCGTCCCTTGGTCCGTCCTTTTGCGCGCCGCGCGCTTCCAGCGGGTATTTGTACCTCCCGTCCCCTGCTGCGGCGGGGGCTGCTGCGCCGGTGGCTGCTACACCGGTGGCTGCTGCGCCAGTGGCTGCTGCGGCGGTGGCTGCTGTGGCGGTGGCTGTTGCAGTGATCTCAGCGGTGGCAGCTGTGACCTCAGCGGTGGCCGCTTCGGCTGCCATTGTGGCGGTTGATTCGGATATCGATACGAAATTCGTCCGTCCGTCCCTTGGTCCGTCCTTTTGCGCGCCCCGCGCTTCCGGCGGGTATTTGTACCTCCGCGGCCACCACCGCGTCCGTGACCGCTACCGCACCCACGTCTGCTTCCGCCTCCGTTTCCACTGCCGCACATGTCTCCTCCAAAGTAGAAGTTCACGTTAATTTTCTTCGCTTAAAGTCCACGCCACGCACTGGCTGCTGCGCCGGTAGCTGCTGCGCCGGTGGTTGCTGCGGCGGTGGCTGCTGCGACGGTGGCTGCTGCAGTGACCTCAGCGGTAGCCGCTGTGGCGGCAGCTGCGACCTCAGCGGTGGCCGCTGCGGCTGCCATTGTGGCGGTTGATTCGGATATCGATACGAAATTCGTCCGTCCGTCCCTTGGTCCGTCCTTTTGCGCGCCCCGCGCTTCCGGCGGGTATTTGTACCTTGATTTGTACCTCCGCGGCCACCACCGCGTCCGCGACCGCTACCGCGCCCGCGTTCGCTTCCGCCTCCGTTTCCACTGCCGCTCATGTCTCCTCCACAGTAGAAGTTCACGTTCATTTTCTTCGCTTAAAGTCCACGCCACGCACTTCGGTCGGAAATGAAACAGTTATTTTCTCTGGTCCAATTCTGTCAAAGCCACCTCGAGCTCCTTGCTAGCGGCCACGAAATTATGTGGTTGTCTAGTGTCGTGCTTCCTTCAGAGCAAATAGCTCACTGGAAGCATTAAACGTGTCTGTGTCTTTTTTTTTTATAAATTCGTGCCACGATCGCTGTATATATGATTCGGAACGCCTCGTCGCACCATAAAGTTTCGGATCATCATTATACATAAATCCGCGTTGAGCGTATGCGCGACTTTTATGTATACCGCCCGTGTCGTCAAACATGTCACTAGAACGCCCCACCGCTTTTCCGACCGCCGCCCTACCGCCACCGACATTGGCCCAAAGTAGTCCACTCCCACAAAGCTGAATGGTCTGCTGAATGCCGCTAGTCTGGCCATAGGGAGATCTCCCATCGGAGGGGGCTGGGGAACCGCTCTTTGATTCTTGCACCTCTGACAGTTCGCCCTAACGTTCCTGAACACAACTCGCAACCTCGCTTGCCGTAGCTCGTTGACCACGGTCTCATGGTTACGATGATGGTATCGCTCGTGATAATTCCGTACAATCAGCTTCGTGATATGGTGGTCTTTGGGAAGAATGATTGGGTTCTGCGCGTCCAGTGCAGAACGATTATGGAGAAGAACGCAGCTCGAGTGGTAAGGCTGCAGCAAGCTTCCCGACAGAACGTGGAACGTTACAAACATAAGCGGAAACAGCAGTCTGTCCTGTCTCTTTCGGGGGAAAAGCGCCGTGTGTAGGAAGCGGAGTGTGAAGAAATATATCTGATTTGCCGTTCCAATGAAACACGGAAGTTCTACCAGAAGCTCAATACATTTCTCTACGGCTTCGTGCCGCGATCTGAAATATGCTGGGGAGGCCTCTTGACGGACGAACGTAAAGTGATCGAAAGGTGGAAGCAGCACTTCAATAAGCACCTGAATAGCGTGAAGATCGTAGGCACGGTAGGAACGATTACGCCAACACAGCAGAGGCCGGAAATAAGCTCCCACGCTCACAGTAAAAAAAAAATCTTGTTTTATCACATCATTTTCATTGCACATCAGTCGCGTCGTAAAAGTGATGTACAGATTACATTACTTCCACGCAGCAAATTAGCCGCCGCAACTTATTTAGGTATTTATTTATTTATTCATTTTTAACTTTAAATTTTGTAAGAGGGAAAGGCCCCTTTGAGTAATTACCGCCGCAACTTGAAAGTGATTCTAGCAAGGTGGGTGATTAATATTACTGTATTTTTGGAAATAAAACGAAGTTTCCTCGGTTATCTATACAACATCAAGCTACTTTTGTCATCTAGCAGCATACCAGATTTCCCTTTCATATATCCGTTCAATCCTGCCGCTGATTAACCGAATGAAAAATTTGAGAATACCGTAAAACGGGGTATCTTTGATAATGCGGGTAACTTTGATAGTGCGGCAGGCATTGTGTAATTTATCTTATAACTATGATTCCTTCAACTAGTTAAGAAAAAGGTAAACGTTAATCAATTCTATACATATTAAAGTTCATCTTAGACGAATTTTCATTAAAATCTAGTTTATATACAACTTTTTGGACAAAAAATAAAAATTGTTGATATTTTTGTCATTTATCAACCCCTTCAAACAATCTGCTATACGACTTCGTTAAAACTATTTTTTCAATGAATGGACTTTTATTCTCGATAGATTCATCATAGTAGATTCCAAATCTGGCCTTGAATCTCTTAACGAAGTGTGTTTTTTACGAAATGGAAGCAATTTTGTAAATTGAGATACTAACCTCCATACATTGATAAACGCCTAAAAGTATGCAATGCCCTTGTAATTTCATGTAGATAAATATGTGTTGTTCAAAATTTGTTAATAAAATATTAAAAACTACTCAAAAAAAGAAAATTAACCATGAACAGCATGTAATCGTATGTGGATGTACCGTTAAGCATTTATCATTACAAAGATAATGATTTTTGATAGCTAAATTTATTGTGTTTTGCACTCAATACTCCACAAACTCATTTTTATATGTAGAATTTAGTAAAATTTCAATGTTTTGACATAAAAAATCTATCTAATATATCACACAAGCCTTCTCTTATCATGTTCATACTCCTAAGATTTCAATCTGTGATTATTTTGTGAGATTTGATGTGTTTCTAGGGCATTATCAAAGTTACCCCAAAATGAAAATCTGATTTCCGGTTATATGAAAAACTAAAAATTATCCAAAATATTTCAGATTATCAAATCCTTTTAATTGCAATTGATAACTGCTACCCCAGTACTTGTTTTAAAAATATAAAACTTGGGGAAATACTGTTACATGTAAAAATATTAAGAAAATTCGCTGAAAAGCTATCAAAGTTACCCCATTTTACGGTATGTGAATTGTATCGTAGGGGCCGTCCATATACCACGTGGACAATTTGGAGGGAGGAGGGGGTCCGATAAAAGTCCACGCTTATCCACGGAGAAGGGGGGTGGGGGTCTGTCAAATGTCCACATGGACAGCATTAATATGAGAATTAAGAAACAAAGATTCACTAACGACACAAATTATGTCGCATTATTGAAGAGATACACTCTTTGAAAATTTGTCGACTTTTTTAATAAGCTGAATTTTGATTATGAAAGATGCTTTCGGACGATGGTGGTCCTCGTTTAACTCATTTATCTATAACTCAGTTCAGAAGCTTGTTACTACAATGCGATATTTGGCAAACTTGTATGGTACTGTTTTCTTACAATTATCACCAAGGATGCCATACAGTGGTAGACATTCGTTTAGCCGAGGCATATTTTTTTTTTCGCAACAGTTGTCAACACTTCCACGCAGGGCGGTGATTTAGGTCAACTCCGTTCATAACATAACGGATTGGCGTCCCAGCTTACCACGGTTGGTAGAGTACTGGAGTGAGCGAATGAAACGAGTGCTGATCAAATAAACGGATTTGGTTAAGGTGTAACGACTTGTAGAAATCTGACAGGTGATTCCATAGGAATCCCATTAAAATTAAAACTGACAGCATGTTTTTAGTACTCGCTCTCAAGAAAAAGGGAGATTGCTACCTTCGCGTTTCGTAATTTAAGGCACCACTCAAAACTCTCAGATAACCCCAAATCCCAGGAGCGAAACGGATTGAGTAAGAGTGCCTGCTACGTGAGATGGCTCACACCCCAGCGGTACGGATCGCAATAGGGTTTGCGGCTTCGACTCTGAGCTAGAAAGAGAATGCTCGGATCACGCTTCACGTGGCTGTTGATGATTGGTAGATCAAAGATCATCCGATATATCGTACGATATGCAAATTAGCTCGCGGGCCTACATGAGGCAAAATTTGTGTGGAGGCAATCAATCAGTTTCTTGATGTAGAGCAAGCCAGACGTCCAGTCATACGCTATACCGTCTAGTTAACCGGTGAAAACGATCAAAGATCAGTTCTAAGTTGAGTTGAGTTGTGCTACTGAAAGTTAAATAGTGAGTTTCCAGATTTTAGAAATCCTATCCGAACAATTCGGAATTATTCGCCGTGCGTGATTAACAAACAAAAAAGCATAGCTTTCCCTTCAACGAAGGTTTTTTTTTCGATTCTACAAACCCGCAAAGTGAGCGAGACGCCCCGCACCGAGCACCGAGCACGCGCCTGGTCCAGAATCCAAATTCCTGCGACGGATTCGTGGAGTCGATCTGTGTGCCTCCACCCGTGCTCACGCCCCATCTGCCACGTGAACGGCAGTGATAAGAACGTGATACCAAGCGGCTCCATCAACCGACCGTCAGACGCGCAGAGCTTGTTCCAGGACGTGTCACGCGTGTAGTGTTCGATAGCCAAGCCGGCTCCGCTGCATCCTCTCTCGATCATCACCCGCTCGTCGCAGCGCAAGGTAGACGCTCACGGAGATACCCTGCGACATTCCGAGTGTTTCTTTCGCCGCCACGCGACACCCACGTTCCGAGATACCGTCACCTCGGGTGCATTGCGTCGCGTGCCCAAACTCTGTGCTACACGACCAGCATCTCCTCGGCACCCATCACCAGAACAAATCTTGTAAAACCGTAAGTCATAGTTAAGGTACTTTGAGCTCAAAGTTAGGGCCCTAAATTTGTAATTAAAACCCCTACGGCCAGGAATACAGTTGCTGTCGTCATTGAATTGATTGATCGTTTTAATAGTTTATATTTTCGTTAATTTTTATTCGGATATCCTTTTTCTTGGTCATAATTCGTTGGTGCTTCTGCTTGGGTTTGTCAGATAGTACTGAGTGTTTGAGCCACTTCTAAAACTCGCCCTTGGACAGAGTCTCCTAGCCGGACCTGTGAAAAGCGTCAGCAGTCTCTCTAACCCGAGAGTGGCGCTTAAACTGCTGTACGTTGTGTGCACTTCACAACCGTTACAAAGGCGCTGTCCATAAACTACATAGACTCAAATTTGGCAAACTCAGAGCCCCCCTCCCCCCTCGAAGACTTTTGTCCATACAAAATTTTCAGAATTTGTAAGGACCGTAGACTTTGCCCAGAACCCCTCCTCCCCCCATTAGAGTCTACGTAGTCTACGGAGTCTACGTAGGACAGGCCATAATAAATTCTATAACACGGATTACACTGCCAATAAGGCTGTCCGTATATTATTAGGAAAAATAAAGGGGTGGGAACTTACTGGCAGGTCGGGGAAGAAGGTGTGGATGTGTGTGGAGGAGCCAACAAGCTGCAAATTGAAACCAACGATTACATCTCGTTCTAATTTAAACTATTTACCCATTTCATCATCACATGTCACATTTCCTTGAACCCAAAGGGCTATTACAAAATGAAACTAATCGATTTCATCGCGTAATTCACATGATCCGGAACGCAGCACCACCATTCACAAACCTCTATCCAGTAAGATTCACATTCTTTTTTCTAAGTCCGAATCGTAAACAACATGGCCACGAAACATCAAAGATTTTGACAAATTTACCTTAGCAACCGGGCTGTGATGATTTTTAATGATGATGAACAATTTGATTGCCATAACACATATATTTTTATTCAAACAAGGATAAATTTCCAAATTTTATTGAAATCTATTTCAAAACTTCGCGTTTCAACTTGCACCGGGGACCTTATCTAGTAACATTTGCTTGTACAGCGAGCTATTTAAATTTGAAAGTGATGAACAAATTCGTTTATAGAAGTTATTTTATGGTCTTCAATATTAAAATAGAGCTTAAAAAATCGATATAATGGTATATTCAACCTCAAAATGTAAAATAATGGGACAATGTTAGGATCAAAAAAAAAAAAATACTCTCTCCTATACTATATATGTAAGCATAATCTCATTAGTAATTTGTTCCGTTAATCAATGTACACATGTGAACATTTCAAATATACAGTTTCCTAAACTAGCCAAAAGAGCACCAAAAGTCATTAGCTTGAAGGTTTTGTTTTTTTTTTTGAAATTCGCTCATACCTCTAGTCTTAACCGATTGAGTCCCTGCGTATTTCTTTGTTGCTCTACACACAGAGTCATTTCTCAGAATAAATGGCCCATCAAGGGCAGCGAATCAATTTACTGCCTTCCTGGCTCATTGCATTTAAACTCAATGTAATGCTTTGCGCTGACAGTCTCCGAAAGACAAGGGAAGACAAATCAAGAAGCGAAGACGGTTATTTTGAGAGATACCTACTTCTCGTTTAATAGTATCATTGATAAATTTGAAACTGTCGTATTTTACGATTTGAAAAAAATGTGGGTTTATTTATTGCAAATCTGTTCTGATGCTAAAATCGAAGCCCATTTCAGTTTTATGCTTGACTCGAACAGAAAACCAAGAGCCAAGAATGACTATTAGTTTCATTTGTTTCGGAACAATAACTGCGTTAGTAACATTCTCTTTCGTGGAGCTAGAAGGTAATTATTTTTCGCCCTCTCGCAGAAAGTCTAAAATGATTAACGATGCCGATGAGTCGCTTCAGGATGATTAAGTTTCCGCGTATCTGCGATCTATCTCAGAGGATATCCTGCCGTAGGATCCGTTTCATCCTACAAGTCCCACAACAAGTCGTCGCGAAATGGATATCAAATGAATGTAATTAAAACCCAATAGGCGTGATAATGCTGATGAGTTGCTAATTGGCATCGATCCAACTGCCTGCGCCTTGTTGGCTTCGCCGCCCATATCGCTGCGTTGTTGGCGCTCTTTAGATGGCAATCGCCGGAACAGGAAACAGCACTTAAATTAATGGCTTTTTGATAACGTATTATAAGCTGAAGTTGTTTGAAAGCGGCGCATAAATAACGATAGGAGTTTTCCAGGGAAAAAAGCTCTGAGATCAAAAGTGATTTATTTCAAAAGAGACACCTTCCATAGAACTAGGTATTCCCATCAACTCTTTATTTATTGTACGACTTGATGGCTCAGAATGTCCATCATCTGTTGTACGTCATTACAATTTGAAATGCAATCGAGTGATGCAAATATAGTGCTGTTACGATTGATGCAATCAATGAAGATTGCTATGAAGTATCAAGTTACATTCGGTGCCAACTCTGATCAAATCATGTTGAAGAATGCTATTGCGTTTGAAAATTAATTTAGTACCTGTCTTGGTATATATCGTCGGTTTCCTGCAATAGGGGCACAGGCACAACTCAAAAAATGTAAAATTTCAGAAAAAGCGTTTAAAATTGGCAATCTTGAACCTTCTGATAGGGTGCGTGAACCAATTATGGCACTACCTAAGGAAAGCTATTTATACAAAAATAACGAGAAGACCAACGAATGGCATCAATTAGTTAAAAGACAGCTGTTGCCGCAACCACTGTGTATCTTATGAATTGGGTAAGCAAAGTTTACTAATTATCAAATATATTTACAGCTTTGAAGCTGTCTAGTTCGACGACTGCAAAACTGTGTTTCGATGCCTCAAAGTTACCTCAACAACAGATAAGTTTCCATACTTTACAGGAAAAATATAGAAACGGAGCCAAAACTACTTTTAGTATTGATTACAGCGTGTGCCAATGATAGGAACCCTGTACCAGTTATGGTTACATTTTTTAACTTTGGTTCCTTTTCGCTATTTGCATGCATTGCTTATGGGGTTAGCCATAACTGGTACACTATGGCGAAAAAGGGTGCAAGGAAGCCGAAATTTCAAGGAAAATGATTTATTTCTACTATGATTTGAGGAAACTGTGGAGTCTTAATGAGTGCGACAATCTTTTGTGAACGTGATCTGTTGTTCACAATTTTTTTCTTGTTGATTTACATCGTTAAAGGGTGAAAATCAACTATGGCGAACAATTGGTACCGTAAACCGGGGTCAAATTGATCTCCGGGTCGAAATTGATCAGACGATTTTCCGTTAGAAATAACATTCTTCAAATAGTTTCCAAGCAAATATCGTTTAGTATCGGTTCCCAACTGCACGATAGTTGAAAGGAAATTACTTAAAATATGTTAAACCTAACCGAAAAACGTGTGATCAATACCCCGGTTTACGGTAGGTACTATAGCCATGATTGGTACACTTATCCTTATTCACTTATTTCTCTCATCATTTGACAAAAGTAAACGAATTTTGATATTTGTATCATGGAAAGGGACTGAAGGACTATCTGTTTCATGAATTTTCGAATACTATTTTGACGTAAACTACGTCTATGGGGAAGGTACGGTACTGTACCACGGCACCGGGTGTAAAATGAAAATCTAAATTTTGCGACCGTCACGAAATTATGAAAGATTTTGCACGCTAATAACTCAGCCATTTATTGACCGATTTTTAAAATTTTGCCATCAAACAATCGCAAAACTATGTCCCTTTCATATCAAATAGAGAAAACTATTGATTTACAACAGCAAACTATTGAAAATTGCGGAAAAGTGAACCTATGTTTTAATTTTATCCAGCCAATCACGAGCGAGCACATTTTTTGGGTTTTCTCGCTTGGTATATAAGTTATTGTCTTCTTCTCATCTTCCATCATTCTTCCGCGACACCTCGAGGGGAACGCATCGGAGGACTGCTAGCCAGTTTCTCCGCTTGCTTCTCCCTTCAGTATGCTTTGGCTAGCCGAGCACGGTGGTCGTCGGCTGTTGCCACTTGCTTTACCAGTCGTCGTCGCGTCGCCGTGCGCGGTACCAATGGGCTGGGGCCGCCAACCAGACCGGATCGGATCTGCGAAAATTTTCTTCATTCTGGCTTCATCGGGCGTCCGGGCAGCACAAGCCAACATCGGAATCAACAAAAGTATGGAACGCGCTTGCAGAAATACTGCAAGTAAATTAAAACAGCCCTTGAAAGGGCTACGAAAATGTCCCACGGGAGTGAACCGAATAATTTCAGTATGTTTTGTCTAGCCGTGCGCGGTGGTCGTCGGCTGGCTGATGCTAGTCGTCATGGCAACGCCGTGCGCGGTACCAGTGGGGCCGCCAGCCGGTTCATACCGGATCGGGTCTCTGCTAAAATTTTCTTCATCGGGTGCTCGGACGCCCGACACAAGCCAACATCGGAATTAACATAATCATGAAACGCGCTTGCAGTAATACTGAAAGTAAATTAAAACAGCCATTGTAAAATGTCCCACGGGAGTGAACCAAATAATTTTCTCATGAGGAAAGCCCGGGACACATAAGTGTCAATAACTTTGAGCGCTGTGTGGAAACAATGAGATATTCAATACAAAATTTAATGTGCGAAAACTGTGCTAGTTGTTTGGCAATTGCAAAAGATTTTCTTCAACTCAGATGATAAAGAAATTTTCATTTTGATGAAATGTATTACTCAGTGTTGCCATATTTCAATGTATGTAGGTCTTCGCAAAATTCTTAAATATTCTTTACAATTTTGCCAAAAAATTTGCAAGATTTATAGAAATTATTTGTTAAACATTATAATTGTGCTAATCGATTTGCAAAAGTTCAATGAGATAATTATAATTCGAAAGCAATTAGTAAGCATTGTGCAAAAATCTGTATGGCATCACTAATTTTCACCCCTCTTTCATCTAACCAATCACGTGCGAGAGGGGAATTTGAACCTCTTTGCCGTACAGCCGTCTAGTATATAAGTTATTGTCTTCTTCTCATCTTCCATCATTCTTTCGTGACACCTCGAGGGGAACGCATCGGAGGACTGCTAGCCAGTTTCTCCGTTTGCTTCTTCCTTCAGTATGCTTTGGCTAGCCGAGCGCGGTGGTCGTCGACTGTCGCATCGCTGTGCGCGGTACCAGTGGGGCGCCAGCCAGTTCACGCCGGATCGAATCTCTGCAAAACATTCTTCATCGGGCGTCCGGGCAGCACAAGCCAACATCGGAATTAACACAATTATGGAACGCGCTTGCAGTAATACTGCAAGTAAATTAAATTAAAACAGCCCTTGTAAGGGCTACGAAAATGTCCTACGGGAGTGAAGCGAATAATTTTACCTCATGTACGCAATAATTGAACAATTATTGTTCAGCATATATATTTAAACAGCCCTTCTAAGGGCTTCGAAAATGTTTTGACGTTGAATAACGTCCTTCGGCAACATATAGGGGTGTAACTTCAGAAAAACCAAAAATCGGCCGCGTCACGAAAAGTGGTCAGCTTTTGAGCGCTAATAACTCAGTCATTTATGAACGAATTTCAACATTTTTAGCACCGATCAGACGCAAATATTTCCAGCAATTATGTCAAATAATAACAACTATTGATTTTCAACAGCGAACTATTGAAAATTTAGGAAAAGTGAACCCATGTTTTATCCAGCCAATCACGTTCGAGCGCAGTTTTGGACTTTTCCGTCGAGCGCCTGGCAGTATAAAAGCTATTTCTTCTTCCCCTCTTCCTTCATTCTTCATCAACACCTCGAGGGGAACGCATCGGCAGAGAGCTGTGCAGTTTGCTCCGTTTGCGTTTTCATTTAGTGTTCTTTGGCAAGCCGAGCGCGGTGGTCGATGCGGTGCGTCTTCGCGCGCGGCAGCTCGAGCGGAGTCGTTGACCTGATCAGAGACGGTGGAGCACAGCTCGGCTTGCATTTTCGCTCAGCATTCTCACAGCACATTTTCACGCTGTCGACCGCGGTAGACGTACGGACGCACCGACGACAATCGAGCAGCAGCGGCGGTGGTGGAATAATTTATCATTTCCCCAGTTCGGAAGCGGATGGGCGCCGACGACACGGCAGCAACGCGGTTTGGTTTTGTGAAATCAAAATTAAACAGCCCTTATTAGGGCTACAATTTTAAATTCCACGTAAGAGTTGATTCGAATTCCACTAGAAATTGAAGAAACGCAAGTGCAAACATCTTGAAACCTACTTCGAGAGCACCGCCGAGCGCGGTACAAGCACCGCCAGCAACCTAGCAGCAGCGGCGGTGGCTTATTAGCATTTTCCCAGTGCGGTAGCGAATGGGCATGGCAACAACTGGGAATATTTTAACCGCTTGATGTCGAATCTATTCTAAATTCAAGATACGGTAACAAAAGCCTAAACTTATGCGCGCATCATAAATCTGTTTGAAATTTCTTCAACTTTGAAAAATGGCAGGTTTGCTGGAAAATGAAAATGTTAACCAGCGTTGCCAAATTTCAATAAGAATTTTAGAATTTCAAATATCTGTAATCTTTAGAAATTTTGGTCGAAAATACATGACTTTTGTACTATATACTGTCAATCTTTACTAAACATTATAATATTGGTTAATCCTAAGCCTAAATACTGATTTGGAAATGGCTAATAATAATCATTTTAGTATATTTTAATACTCCGCTATAATAAATTATTGCAGATAAATTTGTATGGCATCGTTGAATTTTACTCCCCTCACATTCGACCAATCACGTTCAAGAGGGGAAGCCAGGCCATTGTGCCGTATAAAAGCAAACTGCTTCTTCTCATCTTCCATCTGAGGAAATCTCGAATGCGCTAAAGAGTCTGAAGAACATGAAGGCCCCCGGTTTCGACGGAGTCTTCAATCTCGTCCTCAAAAACTTGTCGACCAAGGTTCAAGCCATCCTAGCCTCCATATTCAACCGATGTCTGGAACTAAGCTACTTTCCTAGCTGCTGGAAGATCGCAAAGGTCATTCCTATCCTCAAGCCAGGCAAGGACCCATCCTCCCCAAGCAGCTACCGCCCCATCAGTCTCCTCGCCTCGATTAGCAAGCTATTCGAGCGAATAATACTGGATAGGCTCCTCGAGAACATCAACTCGAACGACGTGCTGCCTCCTGAACAGTTCGGCTTCAGGCGGGGCCACTCTACAGTGCATCAGCTCAAGCGGATGGTGAACTGTATCAACAACAACAAGGCCGTCTCCAAGTCAACAACGATGGCCCTCCTCGACGTAGAGAAGGCCTTCGACAATGTTTGGCACGAAGGCCTTATCTATAAGCTAAATATTTTCAATGTTCCTCTGTATCTAACAAAGATAATCTGTAACTACCTTCAAAACAGGACGTTCAGGGTGTCGCTGGAAGGTTCAGTGTCTGATAGTTACGCCATCCCGGCGGGAGTCCCACAAGGCAGCTTGCTGGGACCAATCCTGTATAGCATCTTCACCTCGGACCTACCACAGCTACCGGATGGATGTGTACTTTCGCTGTTTGCGGATGACACATCCATTGCGGTAAAGGGTAGATCTCCTCGAGAATTAACAAATAAACTCCAGCGATGCCTTAACGTCCTGGTAGAGTACATGTCAAAATGGAAGATTAAGATCAACTCTACCAAAACTCAAGCGATAATGTTTCTTTATAAGCAATCAGAACGACTCAAACCTGCAAACAATTGCAAAATTATCATCGAAAATAATATGATCGATTGGTCTAAGGAAGTAATTTTACTCGGTGTAACTTTAGATGAAAAATTGTTATTCAGGTCTCACACAGAGAAAACCAAGAACAAATGCTTATTACTTCTAAAATGTTTATACCCCCTAATAAACCGAAAGTCAAAACTTTGTATTGAGAATAAACTGGCAGTATATAAGGCAGTATTGTAGCCCCAGTAATTGAATGACACACAAAAGAAAAATTCAAATAGTCCAAAATAAATTTTTAAGGTTAATTCTAAATGCATCTAGGTTTACCAGAATTGATGATCTTCATGAACAAGCAAAAATTGACAAAATTTGTGATCGTATTAACAAACACAGTGAAAAGTTTAGAGAAAAAACACAAATATCAAATTATGAGTTAATCAGGAACTTATATTTTTTGTAAATAGTAGTATAAGTGTGTATAAAGTGTATATAGTAGATTTAAGTTGTAAATTTTGTAAATAGTAGTATGTAAGTTTTTAAAACAACACTGGCTTTAGCCAACAAAACAATTAGTTAAGCACTTGTTTAACAAAACTACATAGCATCCAATCAAAATGACTCAAAGAAGAAAAACGTAAGTTGTATCTCTTAACCAAAACTGTAACACAGAATGTAAAAATTTGACAGAAATAAATGGTATCTATCTCTATCTCATCTTCCATCATTCTTTCTTGACCCGTCGAGGGGATCACATAGAAGGAGAGCTAGTCAGTTTCTCCGTTTGCGTTTTCCATCAGTATGCTTTGGCAAGCCGAGCGGTTGTCGGCTGTTACGCTCTCCTTCGTATCGTTGTACGTTGCGCCAGTGGAGCAATCAGCCAGTTCAAACTGGTGCGCGGCAACAACGAGGGCTTTCTTTTGCCCCGAGTTTGCGCAGCATCGCCATCGCAAAACCCCCATCGGAATCAACGCCACCGATGCCGTTCTGGATTTGGTTGGCATAGCTACCGATTTTCACCTCATGCAACAATTGAACGACTATTGTACAACAAATAAAATGAAACAGCCTTTCTAAGGGCTTCAAAAATGTTCCTCACAAGAGTGATTCGAATAATTTTCTTAGACGACGCGTCGGGCCACAAATATGTCAAAACCGACTAAGTCTTAAAACCGTAGCATAAACTTTGCAAGCGGAATAGTGGAAATATATTAGTTTGTTGTAGCATCCTTTATATTTCCCAGCCAAATTTTAATGTGTGTTGTGTCCGCAAAAATTAAATATTTCTATGCCCATTTTTGCCACACAATCTAGAAGAAAACTGTATGAAATCTAGAAATTCTTATTTATATAATTACATATTGGTAATTCCCAAGGTAATTCCAGTCCACCAATTAGCAAAAGCCTAATGATTTGCATTTTTGAAAGATCTGTTGGATTTGCATCTGTTTAAATTCTTATAAAATGAACGGTTACCAACACAGCTCGGCAAACGCCGGCACCGCCGTGGCTCAGCAAATATTTATACTGAATCTCGGTTAAAAATTAACAAACGTAAATTTCGGCAAAACATTTCCTGAGTCTCAGCAAACAAACAACACGATTGCTGAGATCCCGTTGAAAAACAAGTTTGCTGAGTGCTCGGCGGTGCCAATCTCGGTAAAAAGCAAGAAAAATTGCCGAGATTCAGCGAAATAAATTAAGTGTGAAGACAATTCGGTTATAGGTAAAGGTTTTGAAAAATTCGTTTATGGAAACATTTTAAAACCAACTACATACTACGCGGAACAAGTCTTGTCGCGTCCATTCTAAATTTCTATATATAAACCTGCAAAAGCAGAGAAATTGTGCGAGAGGATTTGAAATTTGCATCAATTTTCTTCGCAAAATAATTACCTGTTAGCAACCAAAGAAATTTCAACGTCTAGCAAACTACAGTTGGCCCGCTGAAATTATTCTGCAAATTGACTCACTGTATTTCGAGAGCAACAACATAGTTTAATGAAAGACAAACTAGTTACGACTACCAGTACCGGGGCTGCCCATAAATGGTGAACCAAGAAAGCCTAGTGCTGGGCTAGTACACAGGTTTAAATAGTTCTGACGTTCGATTTGAATAGGTCGTATCTGTATAGGAATCCCAACAAATTTACGACCTATTCAAATTGATCGGCAAAGTTCATAAGGAATGAATCAGATGGAAAATAATCATAAATAATAAACTCCACTATCAATTGCCGTCTACAATCAAACTAAACCAAACCAATATTTCACATCACAGTCTTTATCAATGTTAATACAGCATTCAATAATCGAAACTAATGCATAAACGGACGTTATTCAACGTCAGACTTGCGGTCGTGTCTAGTATACAACCCCTCCAACTTTTTCACAAGAGAGAACCGAATAATTTCCAAGAAAGACGCCGGGTCACACAAACTTCTTCTAATCTTTCATCATTCTTTCACACCTCGAGGGGAACGCATCGGAAGACTGCTAGCCTGTTTCGCCGTTTGCTTCTCCCTTCAGTAAGCTTTGGCTAACCGGGCGCGGTGGTCGTCGGCTGTTGCTAGTCGTCTTCGCATCGCTGTACGCTGTACCAGTGGGGCTGCTAACCAGTTCACACCGGATCAGATCTCTGGTGCAGCAAGAGCGGAAATTTTCTTCATTCTGGCTTCATCGGGCGTCCAGGCAGCTTCGCAGAAGCCAACAAAATTACACCGCTGAATCGCGCTTTTAGTAAAACAGCCCTTGTAAAGGCTACGAAAATGTCCTACAGGAGTGAAGAAATAATTTTCTTAGGACGAAATCCCGGGACACAAGTGTCAATCACTATGAGCGCTATGTGAAAATTGAATAGCGCTCCGTCGCAACCATGAGATAGGGTAACGGTCGAATTTTGGACCCCTAGAGGACATTAGTTTGAATTTAAGCCAAAATCAAACAGATTCAGAGGGTGTCACACATAATGATGATGCTAATATAACCGCCTCCATTGTTCGTTAAAAATACCCACAAGATCATTTCTGGCTGAAAATTTGATGAAAATAACTGAATTTTGAAGCATCAGTTTTCACTGTTTTGGACACCCCAATGTATTTTGGACCCTCTTTAGTATATATTTTGGACACCCGGTGTTTAAACCTGCTTGAAACTATTTTCAAAGAATCTGCCACTTGAATATGCCGGATCACATCCTAATTACTTGATTGACAAAGGCTGATTAGATGAACTTTGCGAATTTAATACGCTAGAATGATAAACGTTTTTGTTTACATCTGCAAGTTTCCCCAGCATCATATTCTCTCTTCGTAAACATGTCGCGACACTCGCACGGATGACGAGATTTACAAAATTTAAGGCAGATAATGATATTTCCAGTGAGGAAATTATTGCTGCTCGTGCAGAACAATCTAATTTAGCGAATGATTCTAAAAATTTTAGTCATCTGTGAAATTTATGAAAATACGACCCAGGGGGTCAAAAATATATGGGGGTCCAAATTATATTGGTTACCCTATTCAATACAAATTTGTTAAAACTGTGCTAGTTGATTGTCAGTTTCGAAAACATTGATGACACATGCAATATTTTTAACAAATTCTTGTTCAAACAGCCCTTTTGAGAGCAGTTTTAAGAAAGAGTAAACGGTAGATTTTCTGACAAAGTGACGCTGGTCACATAAGTGTCAAAACCGCCGAATTTCGAAAACTACTCCTAAACTAAATGCAACAGTTTGTCTGGTCGTGTCACCGAATTTGGCGAGTACGCATTCTTCTTGTGTGTACAGTGTATAGCTATAAAGGAATTTCTTCAACACAAATCCCCAGAATCCACCAAAATCTTGTAGAATTTACATTGTTAAAATTAACGATTTTCAAAACCATTAGCCACTACAAATTATATTATTGATCCAAAGAAATTGCATAGTAGTCCTTTGTCGTTCATAACAAACTGCTTTACGTAGTTTACGTCATGCGGTTGTGTCTTGTATACACCCCTCTGATTTTTTTTCAACGACTATTGAAAAAGATGACTGATTTTGAGTTGTGCCTTTATTGCAGAAAATTGGTGAAAATGCCAAAATCTCGCGTTTCTTAACGAATTTGCGGCTGTTTGGGCCCGTATGAAGTTGATCATCAATATTAACTTCTTTTTTCGATCAGCCTAGATAGCTGTGTACACGAAAAGAAAAATCCTTATTGATTGTATAAGAAAATGTTATACATTTTCGCCATTTCGTTTTCCTCATAAAGCTCATCTGAGAGTGTAATATGAGGCATAACACACAATTAATAAAATGTATAAGTTTAACTTATGAATTTCATTCGCTATTTCTAATAACTGGTATTAGGAATGTTATGTTATTTACGGGTCAAATCTAATGAATTTTATTACCGTATGTTTTGATAATATCCTTATTTTTTTTTCTTTTTTGAGCAAAAAATGGAAATTAAATAAACTTCGACGTTGATTCAGACATAGTTATTTTATTGTATAAATCATTTAATTAATAATTTGAAACACTGCAACGGACCTGTAACTTTCAAAGCAGCTCCTCATTGGCCAGCATGTCCGTTCACGTTCGCTGAACGGTTGATCGTTGGGTTGAACTCCTCCCAAGATTCCGCCCATGATCTTCCGAGCAACATCTCCAGAGCTGCTGCGTGTTTAGCTGTAGTTTGTCACTATGCACTCCCGGAACCGAGGATCTTGAATAAACGCTCCGGACAGAACTTTCCGATGGCATCCTGGAGACTTTGTTGGGACCTCGATTGTGCACGTTTTCCAGAGGGTGGTCATGGCTCCAGGAGTACTCTGTATGGAAGAGAAACTTTATGTAAGCTGTTGCATACATTTTAACTTATTTATGGTTGAATTGGGTTTAATACCTACCGTAATTCGCAAGCGCTTCAAATTGCACAGAAACGGAAAAAAACACTTCTTTGGTGCCGAAACCACACGAGGGCAACAATGGCTTCTTACGTTGAACACGACGGCGCCGTTTGTTTGTAGTGGAGTGAATATTCAAAGCAATACCTTAACAAATATATTTGTGAAAACTAATACTTTTTCGCCATAACACAAAACTTATACATGGTATAAGAAAATATTATAGCTTTCAATAGGTTGATGTTATAGAAGCAATTAGGACGCATCTAATAAAAAAGATAAATCAATCCTTATAAATAACATAATTAAATTTCTTTTCGTGTAGTGTCGGTAGCGATTGTCTCAATTGGCTAAGAATAACACTACGGACCGCCTGTTCCGGTGGTAAGAGTCCACCAACAGGTGACCCCTGAGTCATGGTGTGATGCGGCTTCATGCTTACCGTGCCTAGGAATTAATGGTTAGAGGGGTCTAATAAAAACCTAACCGCAAACGGAGCCTGTGGAGTACCAGGGCGCCCTCCACAGTATGTTGCCCTTACTGCGCTAATCGGAGTAATGGTGCAGTGGACCTTGTGTTTCTCCGAGACGATCAGCTGCCCTTCTCTTGAGGCTAAATAAGGGCGGGATAATGAAGATGTTGTTAATTAGTTTAAATTTTCACCTATATGGTTTCGCATTATGCGATTTACACAATGTATTCTGTGTATCCTCGCCTTTGGCGTTTTCCAATCGATACCGATCTGGTGTTGTTACTGCTGTTCTTTGTTGTGCTATTGTAGCGAAGAGTTTAATCTTACCTAGTTTGGGTAGTGGCTACGATTAGGATGGCACAGATCAATCTTCAGCATAAAAGAACAGCAACGATCAATCTTTGCAGACTTATGCAAAATGGTACAGCCCAAGTGGCCTTCGTCCAAGAACCTTACTTGAGTAAGAGGAATTCCTATCTAGGAAACCTTGTGAACCCGGTGTTTGCAACTTTCAGTAAACATGAAATGGAAAACTCGCGTGTCATGCCTCGAGCCTGTGTGCTTGTCAACAACGCAATAGTTGCTACACTCATCTCTGAACTAACCACTAGAGATGTATGTGAGCGCTATAACAATTGACCATCCCCTACGGATGCTTTCAAACACGTCATCGCATACTGTACTTCAAAAGGCCTTCCGCTAATTGTTGGCAGTGTTGCTAATGCTCACCATATCATCTGGGGCAGCTCAGACATTAGCTTGAGAGGCTCTAGTTTGATGGAGTACTTGAGTAACTTAAGTAGTACAGATCTTGCATTACTTAACATAGCCAACCGTCCAACCTTCATGGTATCTGCTAGAGAGGAAGTGTTAGATATAACGCTTTTCTCTAGCAAAATTAGTCACGAGCTGACCAATTGGCATGTGTCAGATGAAGAATCTTTATCTGACCATCGCTATATCTTTTTTGAACATTTAAATGTTACTTCGCAAACATTGCGTTTCAGGAATCCTCGGTCAACAAACTGGGATCATTTTACTGATTTAATTGCTACCATTGACACTCCGAGTGATTTAGATGATGCCGTTGATACTACAACGACCTTCATCATGGAAGTTTTTGAAGAAGCATGCCCTCTACCCGAGCAGGAGAAAATAGCTGAAGAATAACAAACTCAGGTATGGAAAACCGAATACCTACAACCTGAATGAGGTATTGAGAAGCCCTGCATAAGAGGTAAAATACCTAAAATAATAACTGATGTGTATTCTGTGCATAACACGCGAATAATGACATCAGGTATGGTAATACCTAAATAATAATCGGCGATTTTTCCATACAAATAGTGATTTTTCCATAATTGAATAATACCTCAAGCAGTCCTCGAAACCATACTAATAACTCGTTGAGGTATTTTATACTTACAAAATACCAAAATAAGTTATTTTCAATACCTGGACAACCGACCAATACCTTGTCTTGGTATGATACCCGACTTTGGTATGCTCCAGTTATGTGTCAGTTATTCATTCCTGCTCGGGTACGGTCTGTGAAGATCACAAGAGCAACCCCTTGGTGGAACTCTGATCTGGCGAAACTCAGGAAACAATGTAGAAAGAGTTGGAACAGACGACGTTCCGCTGGTTCGGAGGCTTTCAGGTCGGCTCGCAAGACCTCTGGTGCTGAACGATCCGGCTGGAAAAACCTTTGTACCCATGTTTCCAATTTGAGTGAAGTCAGTCGGTTAAATAAAATCCTTTCAAAATCTAAGGATTTCCGAATGAACGAACTTCGTTTGCCAAATGTCGATCTGAGGAAGTCAGATGATGAGGAAGTTTTGGAATGCTTATTCAGCACACACTTCCCTGGATGTGTGGATATTACATCTTCGGATGAACCTGATGTCTTTTCTTGTAGTTATGATTTTTTAGCTTCGGCTCGGAGTGTCATAACTTTAAACTCGATTGAATGGGCACTTAATAGCTTTGCTCCTTTCAAATCTCCTGGGGCAAATGGGATTTATCCTATTTTGCTTCAGAAGGGATTTGATTATTTCAAACATGTTTTGAAACAACTATTAGTTTGCAGTTTTGCTACAGGGTATATTCCCAAATCCTGGCGGGATATTACTGTAAAGTTTATTCCGAAAGTGGGTCGTGCGTCGTATGAAGAAACAAAGAGTTTCAGACCTATCAGTTTGACCTCTTTTCTTCTGAAATGCTTTGAACGCATTGTGGATCATCACATCCGTGATGTTCATCTGGCCAACGTGCCTCTTCATGTGAACCAACATGCCTACCAATCTGGTAAGTCCACTGTGACTTTTTTATACAAGGTTGTTTACGATATCGAGAAAGCATTCGCTCAAAAGCAATCTTGTTTGGGTGTTTTCTTAGATATCGAGGGTGCCTTTGACAACGTGCCATTCGATGCCATACTGGAAGCCGCAAGGAGCCATGGTGTATCTCCAATGATTTCCAAATGGATTCACCAAATGCTCAAAAACCGATATCTCTTTTCGACATTGCGTCTAGCAGGGATTAGGAAATTGAGTGTTTGTGGATGCCCCTAAGGGGGAGTCTTATCACCGCTTTTGTGGAATCTCGTAGCAGATACGCTATTGAGGCAACTCAATAATAGCGGTTTCCCTACTTATGGTTTTGCTGACGACTACCTAACTAACATTGTTAGTTGGTATGTGCATCAGCACCCTTTTCGACATGACGCAAAACGCCCTTCAGGTGGTTGAGGGTTGGTGTCGCCAATATGGCCTTTCGGTTAATCCGAGTTAAACATCTATTGTTCTTTTCACGGAAAGGTGAAACCGTAATGGCGTTCAATAGTTGCGTCTCTTTGATTCTGAAATCGATGTGACTGAACAGGTAAAGTACGTTGGAGTTATTCTTAATTCCAAGCTTTCCTGGACACCTCAAATTGAGTTCAGAATTAAGAAAGCTTGTATGGCCTTCGGGTAATGCCGGCGAACCTTTGGTACAACTTGGGGTCTAAAACCCAAGTATATCAAATGGATTTACACAACTGTGGTTCGGCCAATATTGGCTTATGGATGTCTTGTGTGGTGGCAAAAGGGTGGAGTGAGAACGGTTCAATCAAAATTAGGCCATCTCCAAAGGGTGTCTGGATGTCTGGAGCGTTCTCTTCAACTCCTACGGCAGCGCTAGAAGTTCGCTTTGACGTTGCCCCACTACACATTCATCTCAAACAAGAAGCACTTTCTTGCACTTACCGGTTACGGGTACTCGGTCTACTAGAGGAAACTCCTGTGAACCGCACATCAACACACACCTCGTTATTTCCACTTTTGGTGAATTGGGACAAAATTGTCCTTGCTCCAAGTGGTCTTACAATTGCTTGTAATTTTCCATATAGGACATTTTCCTCGTTATTGCTTTCCCGGGAAGAGTGGACATCTGGTTATCTGGAGAGAAGTATTTCAAACGGCATCGTATGTTACACTGATGGCTCCCTTCTCGAAGGTCGAGCAGGTGCTAATGTATATTCTCGTGATCTAAGGCTGTATCAGTCTTACTCACTTGGTAGACACTGCACCGTTTTTCAGGCCAAAATCTTTGCTCTTATGTGCGGAGTGCAATCAGCACTTCAGCAGCACGTAATGGGCAAAGTAATATACTTCTGTTCAGATAGCCAGGCTGCTATTAAAGCAATTGCTTCGGCCAACTCTAGGTCGAAGATAGTTATCGTTTGTCGAACTCAAATCGAGGAGCTGAATTCAGCAAACGCTGTTCACCTTGTATGGGTACCTGGCTATTCTTCCATCACTGGAAATGAATTAAGTGATGAGTTAACTCGCACTGCAGCATTCCATGACTTCATTGGCCCTGAGCCAGCTATTCCGATATCGAAGTGTTAGGTAAAGCTTCAGATTCACACCTGGGCTGCCACTCAACACAGACAATACTGGAATACACTGATATATGTTGCCCTTCACTGGCATTTACCAGATTAGCTGGTATGTCATAAACATACAGCAAAAATTGTAGATAGAAGACACAGAATGTTGCTAATTGACAAATTGAGGGATGAATTTTTGGAAAAAAAATCGCGTTCTGGTGGGATTCGAACCCACGACCCCGTATTCGCTAGACCGGTGCTTTAACCAACTAAGCCACATAACAGGTAATAATTCTGCGGAATAGAAAGCCAAACTGAACCCGAGCCCTCACCATGAACATTCACTTTTTCAAGAACCATCTCTCTTTCGACTTAGATGTCAATCCACAACACACCCTCGTTTGTGCCCAACAACTACAAGTGAGAGCGTATTATTTTTATTTGAAGCCGAGACTTACTCATATGCGGAGTGCACTGGATATCCGTATACATTCGGAACTGGTCATGCAACTTCACCAACCGGTGCATTCTATGAAATGGTAGTCATTTCTGGTTGTTCTGTCAAAATTTCATTAAAATCGGGTAAAAATTGAAGAACATAGAGCCAAATGAACATCAAATTTTGAGTGCGCAGTATACGTTGGTGACGCAAAGGTTAACATAAAAGTCAACGGTTTCGACAGAAATAGGGATGTCTGGGTGTTCTTTATGCCCCTAATCCCCCTAAAAGCAATGTGTATACGCACCGAGTCGCGGCACTGTTTTTGCCTTTCTCGTACAATAAGTGTACTGGAAAGGCTATATGTTCACTCCAAAAATGACTTTTTGATCGAAGGCCCGGAGAGTCGAGTCACATATACCAATCAACTCAGCTCGACGAATTGAGGTGATGTCTGTGTGTGTGTATGTATGTGTGTATATGTGTGTGTATGTGTGTATGTATGTGGACAAAAAAACTCACGTCACTTTTTTGAACTAAATCTCAACCGATTTTAATGACCGACGGTTCATTCGACGCGGAATCTGGTCCCATTGTTTCCTATTGAAAATGGTTCGAATCGGTTCAGCCGTTCCGGAGTTATGGCCATTTAGGTGTTCCAGATCGGTACCCCAGGAAGGGGCCAGATATGAAAATGCCACAAAAACATGCATGCGACACATCAGACCGCGGCTTTTTCGATAACCTGACGAATGGAAAGCAGGAAAATAGTCTCAGGCCATATCTGAACCGGTAGTGTTCGATAACCTGATGAACAGTGAGCAGCAAAATAGCCTTTGTTCCCGCAGATACTACCGGTAGTATTCCGGAACCGGTGCCGGGTGCCCCGCCGGAAGTGGCCAAATATAAAATTGAACCAAACCCATGCATGCGACACATCAATTCGCGGCTCTTCAGATAACCTGATTAACGGTTAGCAATAAAATGGAATCAGACTATATTTAGGAAAATCAGTAGTGTTCCGCAACCGGTTCCGTGTGTCCCGCCGGAGGTGGTCAAATGTAGATGGGAACCAAACCCATGCATGCGACACATTAAATAGCAGCTTTTTCGATAATCTGAAGAATGGTAAGCAGGAAAATAGCCTTAGATCACACCAGACTACCGTTAGTATTCCGGAAGCGGTTCCGGGTGCCCCGCCGGAAATGGTCAAATATAAAAGTGAACCAAACCCTAGACCAAACCCATGCATGCAACACATCAAATAGCGGCTTTTTCGATAGCCTGGCGAACGGTGAGCAGGAAAATAGCCTCAGATCACAACAGAGACTACCAGCCGTGCTCTGGAACCGGTTCCGGATGTCCCGCTGGAAGTGGTCAAATGCATATGGGAGCCAGACCCATGCATGCGACACATCAATCGCGGCTTTTCCGATTACCTGATGAACGGTTTGCAAGAACACAGCCTTTGATCACATCAGAGACTACCGGTAGTGTTCCAAAACCAGTTTACATCAAACCATGGCTTTTTCGATAACCTGATGAACGGTTGACAAGAAAATAGTCGCTGATCACATTACAGACTATTGGTAGTGTTCCAGAACCCGTTTTGTATGTTCCGCCAGAATGACCAAAATGCAAAATGAATCAAATTCATGCATGCACATCAATTTTCAGCTTTACAGAAAATCTGTTGAACAGTTAGCAAGAAACTAGTCTCAGACCATATTTGAGACAATAGGTACAATCTTGGAACCGGTTCCAGGTATCTCATATGAAATGGTGAAAACAGTGAAAATAATCAATGCAAGCGATAAATATGTGTAAGAGAACAAAATCTTGACAAAACTGAAGCAGGCTCATCAAATCACACCTTTTCAAATTCCTGAGGTGTAAATATACAGTAGAATGGGGGTTGCATGGGAAAATTGAAATTAATTTGCATGAATCGCAAACAAAATATTGCAATCCCCTTTTGCGTCTAAAATTACTGCGCAAAATTTTGATCCGACTGGTTGCTCCTCGCGCTCTGTGATATGGTTCAAATTTGAATTGGATTCAGTATGAAAAATTTCACTTGCTTCCATTTTTCTGTCAAATTTCTTGAATCTAGTAACCAGTAAAGTGTGCAGGAAAAAGTTTATCGAAGACTGTAAAGTGATTTTTGATTGTGAAATAAATTATATTTTAGCTTGTTATTATCGTCTAGATATTGATCGGCCTCCAGCAATAGTAAAGGTGATCACGCAGTCAACTAAGAGGTCTGATATTTTTCATTTCTGCCTATACATTGAACATAACGTTGAGAATATATGCCATCAAAAAGTTTCCCAACTCGATGATGGCTTGGATGAAGTTCTTGCTTTTATAGGGTATGTGTGCCATCAGTAATCTCATGCTCCCATTGTCATCCTATTCGAAAACAAGCGATTACGGCACCGATTGACTCCGTTCTTTTTGTTTTCATGGGTGCTCACTTCTAACAAAAAATACAAAAATAATAAACAAAACAAACAGCGCTTCAATCCTTTGTTTTTCGTGGGATGAAAATGGGAGCCACATGCTTAATAAAGGAACCAATACCCTAAATAAAGTATTCATAGGATTCAGGATGCTTACGTCAACGGAAAGATCATGAGTACATATTCGACGAGAAAGGCACTATCACCACTAGGTGGATTAATCCGGGTTTTTTTTTTCTTTTTTGTCCAATTAGTTAGTTGCCTACAAGTAATATGTACTTTTACTTCACTTTATTCACTAATAAAACTAACTTATTTCTTGACTAAACACTTAACTAAAATCGCACCCGCAACAACGACGCCCGAACACTAGAACCAACCGCGTACAGGGGATGGCCAAAATGTTTGGGATACGCAACTTTTTTTCTCCCACAAAAAAATTCAACATGCTGTAACTTTTCATAGAGTGCATCAAAAAAATTCAAATTTTGACTGTTTGTCAACCTGTTATATGTGCATCTTTGGTACAAATTTGGGCTCAATTGATTAATACTTCGCAAAGTTAGAACTGTTCGCGTAAAACACTATTTTTTAGACAACTAATTTTTGAACTGTCATATCTTGGAAACCAGTGAACCGAATTGAATGAATTTTTTAACGTTTATCAACAATATACTGATACTTAATACGACGTTCTAAAATGTAATATTTTCTCACGACGAATTAAGTTATACCGGGTTGAAATTTTTACCCTTATAGAGGAAAATTAGACAAATTTACAATACCACATAAAAAATACTAAATGTGTTCTTCCTTTAAGCTAAATTGGCTCTAATATATCTGATTAGAGATAATTTGAGAACAGAAGTGGAAAATCTTTGGATATCAACACGAAAATTCAATGACATTGATGTAAAAAAAATACATTTTTTCGAGAAAAATCCAAAAAGTGTCAATCTATGATAACTTTTTTCGATGTTTAAAAAGTACCTATGTTTTAATAGTTTGTGAAGCACTTACATATTGTTAGTGTACGTTCAAAATTTCATTCAATTCGGTTCACAGGTTTCCGAGATATGACAGCTCAAAAATGAGTTGTCAAAAAAATAGTGTTTTACGCGAACAGTTCTAACTTTGCGAAATATTAATCAATCGAGCCCAAATTTGTACCAATGATGCACATATAACAGGTTGACAAACAGTCAAAATTTGAGATTTTTTTATGCACTATGAAAAGTTATAGCATGTTGAACTTTTTTGTGAGAGAAAAAAAAGTTGCCTATCCCAAACATTTTTGCCATCCCCTGTATGTCTTGTCACACAAGACCCTTTTACGCCCTTTGCAAAACAGAAATGCAAGTGAGCATGAATGTTAAGGTTAAGCAAGGTAACGTCGGTTGTTGAGAAACATCGAGCGACCTTGCTGAGACAGACGGATGGGCTGAGCTACAGTGACGGCCGCAATAAGCGGGTCGTTACAAATGAAATCAGTACGAGAAGCCTACAAATGTGAATAAAAATAACTGAAAGTATTCACATTATTTTATGCAATACACGGTGTAATATTTTAGAAGTATATGTTAATTCGTTCAAAATTAAAATGCACGCATATCAGTTTCTAGATTGATGATTAAGAAATATTACTTTCGTTTCATATGGTGGATTACTTATAATTTCGAAGGAGCAGCAAATAAGGTATTACGAGTGCTTGAGTGTGTCCACCATAAGAACAAGTGAATTGTTAGCTTATCTACATGTACTTGCAGATTAAGCAATGGATGAAGTATTATATTTTTGACCAGAGTTTACTCAAAATAGCCATTTTAAGTCGATTCGGGGCGAAATGAACACTGGCAATTATGAATGGATGTACGCGCGTTGCATACTGTTAGGCGTTTTAGAGAGTTTGGAAAAAATCAATTCGATTATTTTAGCCTAAAGTTTATTTAATTGACTTTGATGTTATGTAAACTCGTCTAAGATGAAGTATTAAATCTGTGGTATTGATCTCCGTAGGAAAATTACTTAACTGGTCAATATTTTCAAAGATACAGCATAAAATATGCTGGGGTTTCCATTATGCCCCGATGGGTGTCCATTTCACCCCGTACCTTTCCTGCTTACCCCAAAAAACACACGATTTACAATTCATTATTTCTTCACGATAATGACATTCCAATAGCTGTAAATGATTGAAATACGTAGGAAATAAGTTAAAGTTGTAAGCCAACTGATAATATGTTAAGTTTTTGTCTGTTATATAGGCCTAACGTACTCAATTGCTTAGGGTGTCCATTATGCCCCTAATCCCCCTACTAAAAATTTAAAATTTCGGAAAGAGTTTTTTTATGGATTTACCTTCGAGTCGCTAGCTAGGTCTAAGGTCTTACTAAAATAGTAACAATAAATAGAGAAACATTGGAAAAGTACTAAAATACAGTTGAAACGCACAGTAGGTACGAGGAAACAATCGCAAACAATTAAGAGCTATCTGTATTCATGCTGTCAATAATCAACTCACCAGTAGAGCATTATTTCGTTCAACGGCCTCCTTGCGGCGGTTGTACGCTGATAATACGACGATCTTATCTGTATGTGTCTAGTTAGTACTACATCTCGAATCGTAGATTTTCATGTAGGACGTGTCGATTGGGTGTGCTGGAATTTGTATCACCGATATCGTTTGTTGCGTTTAATTGTCTCTCTGAAACGTTTTCTTCAATATCCAAGTCCTCCAAAATATCATGCCGAGATTTTCCCGAGTCACTGCTGTTTAAAACATACTCTGGAATTACCCCAGCCTTTTTGTTAAGTATTTCGCCAAGTTCACTGTAACGATATAAAAAACAGTAAGCAGTAAAAGTAACTAAAATTGATTGAAAGTTTTAGAAGTTTTTCTTTTCGTTGCCGTACCTTTCGAAATCAATCTTCATGCGGTTCCTTCCCGTGTTTTGATTATGCTTTAACGATTTTTTATATATTATTTTCCAAGTGCCGCCACTTTATTTAAACTTGTATTGGTGAGTAGGAACAGCTATGCTCCGCCATTCGTTTGAAAATTTCTCGAAACATTTTTTGCTTTCGATTTGCATTTTACGGTTTTCCCAAAAACTCACTCAATTCCTTCTATATCGTGATAAGTAGTTTGACATTCTTCTCCAGCCAACACATTTCTACTAGTTTATTCTAACTCTTGTCCAGTCGCTCCTGTTTTCAGTTGGTTGTGTTCAATTAACTCACCATTACTTGGACCTTGGAAAACGGCCAACGACTCATTGATTTCGCCGCCTCCAAAAATATGGTCATACGTAGCACCTTTTTCCAACACAGCCTCCCTTATCGTTACACCTGGAGATCACCACAGCAGACGGAATCTCAAATCGACCACGTTCTGATTGACGGACGGCACTTCTCCGACATTATCGACGTCAGGACATATCGTGGCGCCAACATCGACTCCGACCACTATCTGGTGATGATCAAATTGCGCCCAAAACTCTCCGTCTTCAACAATGTACGGTACGGGCGACCACCACGGTACAACCTAGAGCGACTGAAACAACCGGATGTCGCCTCAGCATACGCGCAGAATCTCGAAGCCGCGTTGCCAGACGAGGGCGAGCTCGATGAGGCCCCTCTAGAGGACTGCTGGAGTACAGTGAAAGCAGCCATCAACGACGCAGCCGCGAGCACCATCGGGTACGTGGAACGGAATCGACGGAACGAATTGTTCGACGAAGAATGCAGAACGGTTTTGGAGAAGAACGCAGCGAGGGCGGTAATGCTGCAACAAGGAACTCGACAGAACGTGGAGCGTTACAAACAGAAGCGGAAACAGCAGACCCGCCTCTTTCGGGAGAAAAAGCGCCGCCTGGAAGAAGCGGAGTGTGAAGAAATGGAACTGCTGTGCCGTTGTCAAGAAACACGGAAGGTCTATCAGAAGCTCAATGCATCCCGCAACGGCTTCGTGCCGCGAGCCGAAATATACAGGGATAAAGACGGAGGCCTCTTGACGGACGGACGTGAGGTGATCGAAAGGTGGAAGCAGCACTTCGATCAGCATCTGAACGGCGTGGAGAACGTAGGCACGGGAGCCCACGGCAACGGAAGAAACGACGATGCCAGTGCAGCGGAGGACGGAAACGAACCAACTCCCACGCTGAGGGAAGTTAAGGATGCCATTCACCAGCTCAAAACCAACAAAGCAGCTGGTAAGGATGGTACCGTGATTTCGGGTGACATTGATCAGTAGGGTGAAATTGATCGACGTGAGGGCAATTTTTATTTGTCAAAAATAAAGCTTTAAATTTATAGCACTTTGTAGAAAATGACCATCATCTGGCTCAAGGGTAATTGAATGATGAGCTTACATGTTTTACAGCTAATTAGTCACATATTTCTGTATTAAATTTAATATTTTCCGAAATTGCGTGTTCGGCAAATTTTAAAGACCCTTTCAAACTTTTGTTACCGTAGCTGTATCGTACATGAAATAAATATTCGAATGAATGTTTATAGCTGCCACGTGTTCGCTAAACCCGATTTCGTCATCAAAAGTTCTATAAATATTGATATTTATACATAAAATTGTACTTTTGCTTAAGTAATAACTTGTTTAGTATGAAAATTGCATACTTTTAGGCGTTTTCTTTAGATTAATTAAACTTTAAACTTAAATAATTAAGAATTTACCAAACTTGTATAAGTTTTAAAAATCATTTCACATTCTGGGGTGGTTAATTCAGCTGGAAAATTTATTTTCAGCACTTAGAAAGATATTTCACTAACTGATCAATTTCACCCCGAAACTAAAATTTCTGATTTTTTATTTTAAATGATATTTATTGAAATAAAATGATTTGCAGTAAAAATTTCAACCTCGTTGACTGATGAAATCCGTGGCCGTACTTGTTTTAAAGCATTAAGTTTGACCATATTGATAACTATTCAAAAATTAGAAGCCAATAATTGTGAAAAGTGATCAATTTCACCCGAAATCACGGTATCACAGCTGAACTTATCAAGATGGGCCTAGAAAAGTCTGCCAGGACCTGGGAAACCGAACAGCTACCGGAGGAGTGGAAGGAAGGGGTAATCTGCCCCATTCACAAGAAAGGTGATCATTTGTAATGTGAGAACTTCAGGGCGATCACTATTTTGAATGCTGCCTACAAAGAGCTATCCCAGATCATATTCCGTCGTCTGTCACCTAAAACAAATGAGTTCGTGGGAAGTTATCAAGTCGGCTTCATCGACGGCCGGTCGACAACGGACCAGATCTTCACCGTAATGCCGTGAATACCAGATCCCAACACATCACCTGTTCATCGACTTCAAGGCGGCATACGACAGTATCGACCGCGCAGAGCTATGGAGAATCATGGACGAAAACGGCTTTCCTGGGAAGCTGACTAGACTGATTAAAGCAACGATAGACACTGTGTGCAAAACTGCGTAAGGGTTTCGGGTGAACTATCCAGTTCATTCGTATCTCGCCGGGGACCGCGACAAGGTGACGGACTCTCATGTCTACTCTTCAACATCGCTCTGGAAGGTGTGATGCGACGAGCCGGGCTCAACAGCCGGGGAACGATTTTCACAAAATCCGGTCAATTTGTGTGCTTTGCGGACGCCATGGACATTATCGCTAGAACATTTGGAACGGTGGCAGAACTGTACACCCGCCTGAAACGCGAAGCAGCAAAGGTCGGACTGGTGGTGAATGCCTCAAAAACAAAATGCATGCTGGTAGGCGGAACCGAACACGACCGGATCCGTCTGGGTAGTAATGTTACGATAGACGGGGATACTTTCGAGGTGGTGGAGGAATTCGTCTACCTCGGATCCTTACTGACGGCTGTCAACAACGTGAGCCGTGAAATTCGGAGGCGCATAATCAGCGGAAGTCGGGCCTACTACGGGCTCTAGAAGAAACTGCGGTCGAAAAAGATTCACCCACGCACCAAATGCACCATGTACAAAACGCTAATAAGACCGGTGATCCTCTACGGGCACGAGACATGGACCATGCTCGAGGAGGACCTACAAGCACTCGGAGTTTTCGAGCGACGCGTGCTAGGAACGATTACAAACTATTTATTATTTCCTCCCGCATCTCTTCTTCTATCTCGGTATTCAAGTTCTTCCTCTCTGTTTCTTTAATTGCGCAGCATTGATCTTGGCAATTACATTCATGTCCAATTTCGTGGCATTTTGTGGCTTGTAGCTTTAAAACATGTTTAAATATGCTTTTTAATCTAATTTTTGATTTTGTTGATTTGGGGTAACATTGATCATGTCAGTGATCAATGTTCGTTTGTGTTGAAAATACCCTTACTATTAAATTCGGGGTCGCTGATTTCGAATATGTTGTCCAAATTCTTACAAGTTATGAACTTTTTGAGTCAATTTAGAAATGATATCCTCCAAACCGCGAAAAACGCCTAAAGGTAGGTGTCTGGACAGTGGACCATGATCAGGTGAAAGACTCTTCGAAAATATCGGCTCTGAATCCCAAGCTGCGAGAAGGAGTACTCCGCGTTGGCGGCCGGCTACGGAACGCACCAGTTTCGGAAGACCGGAAGCACTCGATGATTATCGACCACCGTCACCCACTCGCCTCGATGATTATTCAGCACTACCATCTGAAGATGCTCCATTCCGGGCAGCAGGTAGTCATCGCCAGCACCAGAGAGAGGTTCTGGATACTGAACATTCGGAAGCTCGCGCGGAAGGTCCTCCACGAGTGTGTCACATGCTTCCGAATGAGACCACGATGCCAGGAACAATTGATGGCGGAGTTGCCGCCGGAGAGAGTGAATCCGGCACCGCCATTCCTCAAGGTTGGAGTGGATTACTGCGGTCCGTTCCTGGTTACCTATCCGCAGCGCCGTAGTCCTCCCGTAAAATGCTTTGTAGCAGTCTTTGTCTGCCTCGTGGTTAAGGCGGTTCACGTCGAGCTAGTCGCTGATCTCACCACGGAGGCGTTTCTGGCAGCTCTGAAGCGTTTCACTGCCCGGCGAGGACGTCCAGCACTGATAATGTGCGACAACACGAAGAATTTCGTTGGATCAAAGCGGGAACTTCGACAACTGTTGAACCTGTTTGAGCAGCAGCAGTTCCAGAACGCAGTAGCCTGCAACGCCGCAGCCGAGAACATTGAGTTCAAATTCATCCCGGCTAGATCACCCAACTTCGGTGGTTTGTGGGAAGCAGCGGTGAAGAGCTTCAAGACAACATTCAAGAAGGTCATCGGAACACGAACACTGCTGTACGACGAAATGCAGACTGTCCTCACGCAGGTCGAAGCGGTGTTGAATTCCAGGCCTCTCACTCCGGTCAGTAATGACCCCGGAGACTTTGAAGCGCTTACACCTGGGCACTTTCTAGTTCAACGACCACTGACAGCTATTGCCGAACCCAATTTGGATACCATCCCGTCCAACCGTCTCTCCATCTGGCAGAGAGCGCAAGGTTACACCCAGCAACTGTGGAAGAAGTGGACTACACTGTATCTCTCCGATTTGCACAACCGGACGAAGTGGACAAGACAACGTGACAACATCGATGTTGGGACAATGGTCTTGTTGATGGACGAACGGCTTCCGCCGTTGAAGTGGAACCTCGGCCGTGTTACTGAGGTGTTCCGAGGCTCGGACGGAAACATCCGAGTGGTAGACGTGCGTACCAGCACTGGGGTATTTCGGAGAGCAATCTCGAAGATTTGCGTGCTCCCGATCAGGGACAACGTGGAGTCTTCCAACAAAGAGGCATAACTCGCCTCCACCGGTGGTGCTTCGGCACCCGCGGAGGTCCCTTGTGGCCTCCGCACTCCAGTAAGTTTTTGTATTTATAAGCAATTCAAAAAATTAACCGAAGTTTCATACCCCATAGCCGCTGTTCTACCCGGTCCCGGGTCCCCGGGACATTCCATCCTTTGAAGTCGACCAGTCCAAGATCTTGTCTCCAAGTTTGAGGTATCCGCATGCGTTGGTGATGGTAGCTGTGTTGAAGTCCTGTGAAGTTCGTCCGTCCAATTGAGGCTCCCCCAGTAGTGGAGCATTCCGTTTGTTTCTGGGTCCAACGACTCAACCGAAGTTTCCATTTTGTCTCGTCGAGGTACAACCTGAAACCCTCCTATGATCCTGTAATTCCTAGCGTCAGTTTGAGTTTGGCCAATCCACGATCGGCATTGTGACCACCGGATCGTAGTACTCTCGAAGCGGTAGGAGCTCACCGCAACCGTCAGAAGATCCTCGGCAGTCGATTTGGTCAGTAGACATCCGTTTTCCATCCGTTGGACCACCGTCAACGCCGCTGGTAGCGGCTGCGGAGGCCGCAAGGGCCTCCGTTCCAGGCAAGTCTTTTTATTGCTCACAAATTCAGTTTAAAAAGCACCCTCTCATCTGCAGCAACGCGTGAAGATCCCCTCCCCCCGCGGTCGAAGACGACCGCAGGACATCCCTGAAGAAGTGCGTTGTCAATCGATGTACCAGGAAGATCAACCCGTCCCGCACCGTAGCATCCACGCCGGTCAAGTAACGTCAAGAAGAAGCATCCCACAGTGGGAAAAATCGACCCAAAAAAACGGATCTTTTAACGCCGCTGGTTTCGGTACATGAAGTAGACCATTTCTGACGTAAAAAAATACGAGAAATCGATTGGTGCTAAATTCATTCACCGCACGGCACGGGAAGTGGTCCATTTTGCCCCATTTTGCCTTTTTTTCATACATGAAGAGAATCAAAATGTATTTTCAAACAACATGCACGACTGTAGATCATTGAAAATAGCTGCAGGTGTAATTAGAGGTTCATAACAATACATGAAAAATCCCTTCACATGCTTATTTTGCCCCATATGCCCCAACAACTGCTGGAAATTACACTTTTACCTAATTATGAATGGATTTTCAATGTTACTGATTTGAAATTGATTTTTTTTGGCATAAACAAAAAGCGCTAAATCTATTATCACCAGAATCATCTTTGGGAGTTGTCCAATTTGCCCCATTTTGCCCTATTTTCATATAAAAAGGATATTTAAAATGTATTTATAATAAACACATATTGTTGGGAATGTTGAAATTAGGTTAAGGAACAATTGGCAGCTAAGAGTTATCATGCGCGTATATAAAAGATCTTTTCCCTTTTTTACCCTACATGCCCCAAAACCTGGTGAATAATAACATATTTTGTATGGTTTTGTAATGTCACTGATTGCAAAACATGAATAAGATAATTTTTGATATATACAAATGCGGTTTATCGTTTAATACTAGAATCATTCCGTGAATGGTACAAACAGCTGTCCATTTTACCCCAATTAGCTCTGATTTTTTTTTGTTATGTAATGTATTTATAATTAATTAAATTCTTATCCCTTATTTTCATTGGTGCTGAAACCAATGTAATCGAAAATACAGTCCTATATACATATATGACTTTTACTATAACTTCAGCTTTTCATGGGGAATTAAGGGTAAAATAAACATTTGATAAAATGTGTCAAATATGATCAAAACTGATAAATAGGCCGTCTTAAAGTACCAATATGTAAATATTAAAGATGCTACATTTAATCAGTTTGGTGCATGTTTGACACATATTAAGATTAAGATTAATGCTTATTATGCCCTCAATTCCCCACCAAAAGCAAGAATTAGAAAAAAGTAAAATATTTTACCTGTCCTATTGATTACATTTGGTTTCAGTACCAGATGTCGATTAATTCGGACATAAGCAAACACGAGGAATCAATTTATTCATGAGACGACAAAAAATCAGGACAAATTGGGGTAAAATGGACATCTGTTTGTACCTTCCCGTGAATGATTCTAAAGCTAATCGATAAACTGTATTTGTATGTATCAAAAATTATGAATGACTTCATGTTGCAACCATGATGTAGGGTGATGTTACAAAACAATACAAAAAATGTGATCATCCAGCAGTTTCAGGAGCATGTAGGGTAAAATAGGGAAAATATCATTCATATATGCTCGTGATAGCTGTTAGCTTCCAATTGGACCTAAAATTAATTTCAACGTTCCTTAGCAGTATCTGTTTCTTTTAAATATCCTTTTTCTATGAAAATAGGGCAAAATGGGGCAAATTGGACAACTCCCGAAGATGATTCTGGTGATAACTAGTTTGTTTGTAGGCGCCACGGCGCCCGTCAGCAGTTTGTTTTTTTTTCTTTTCATCCATTTTTTTGTTTCAAGAATTTTACCTTGAATTCTGTTCATTCTTTACATACTGCTCCCTTTGGAATTGAGCCTGCTTTTTGAATTGTTGTTTTATATGCTTTTTGGATAACACTATCTACGACTGATCCCATCCGTAGAACTGCGTGGTAAATTGTTGGATTTACGGAACGAATGATGGCAATATATGAAATAATATAAAGATCAATATACAAATTTTAAAAATAAATACAGGTATGTTCCGTTTTTGTCACTATCCGTTTTAATCACTATCCGTTTTTGTCACTATCCGATTTCGTCAACATTTCATTCCGTTTTTGTCAACACTAATTTTTTTGTCTAATTTGTTCCCTCGTACACGAGTTATTCAAAGCTTAACATTAATCTTGAGGCAATGCACCGATGAATGAAATTGAAACAACTACCAATGATGACATAGAAGACGTATACGCCACAGTAGCTTTCAACACATTTCAAAATCAGCTATAAATAATGATAGTTCATGCTTTCCCTCAAGCATAATTTTACTTCTTATTTGAAAATAAGAAAAATTAAACCAATTAAAGCTTTATTCTGAAGATCTTTCTTCTCCTTTCTTCTTCTTCTTCTGGAACTGGAACTGGAACTGGACTGCCACTTCAAGTGTTCTTCGTGAACTTAAACAGTTTAGGGCTTTCTTTGCCTGTCCTTGCCTGAATATTTACACTACAATCTTTTTTACAAGACTTCTTTTTTTAAGTGAAATAAATTTCACGTGATTTTGTACACGTTTTCATGAGGGACGAACCGGCCAAGAGCTGAAAGTCTCTTAAATGAAGACAAATCAATCAATCAACGTTTTCTTGAAATTATGCGATGTGCTGAATTCTTCTATCCTGGTCGCTATTTCTTTCCGACGGGGCTTAAACTTCTACCAGAGATCTCTCTTGTCATCCTTGATACCCTGTCCAAATTTACCAGATCAAAAACGCTATATTTACAAGCCTAACAGGAGATTACTATAGAATTTTATCCGAGATTTCATCTTTCGCTTGCTCCAAAAATGCAATTTTGATTTTCTTCAGTAATTTTTACTAGCGATTCTTGTATTCCTCCAGATTCCTTAATGGGTTTCTTCTGAGAAATCGTCAGGAAATAATTCAGAAGCTCCTTTAGGTTGAGTAGGAGTTAAATCTTTCAGTAATAAGTTTCTCAAAGAAGCAGGAGTCTATGTAGGATCTTGGAAACGATTTCTCCAGCAACTCATGAAGGATTCCAAGTAGAAACAAAAGATTCCCAAAAAATCCTATAGAAATCCCTTTAATTCTGAAAGTATCCCTCGAGAAACAATTGGATAATTTCTCGAAAGAATTTATACAAGATTTCTAGAAGGAATTTCTCAAGGATTCCCACGAGGAACTTCTGAAGAATCCTCAGGAATAACTCCCCGGAGATTTCTATACAGAACATCATCCCTGAAGAAACTTCTGGGGGATTTTAGGTAAGAACTCCTGGAAGATTACTAGACTAAACATCTGGGAGATTCCCAGAAAACGCAGTAAAAAATCGGAGATAATTATTTTTGCAATATTATTTTTATTAACGAGTTTTTCAGCCCAAGGCTGGTTCATCTAGAAATCATGAGGAAATAACAAAGATGAAAGATAGAATCGTATTGAAAATCTCTGGAAGTTCCAGTAGGTGTAAATGTTTCTACTGCGCATAAATACCAAAACAAAGTCAAAAAATATCATAAGAAAATCTTTAAAGAATCCAAGGTTCTGATGAAATTCTAGAAAAAAAAAAACTGTTGAAGGAATCCCAGAAAATCTGGAGAAATATCAGGAAAAAAAATCTGGAAGGATTTCGAAAGCAGTCTTGGAGGAATTCCCGTAGGAAATTTTGAAGAAACGGAGAAACTCCTATCTTTCAAAAGTAAAATCTTGATGAATTTCTAAAGCAACTCTTGGATGAATTGATGAACTAGGACCTAGGTTAAATCCCACAATGATTTTCTTAGCCCACCTTGTGCATTAGGGCCATTCCAGACCCAAATCGTTCACAACGTCAGCGAGCTGTTCCCAACATAATGCATAAGTATGGTTAATAAACTCCAATTCCTGGTAGAATATTTGAAGGGATCCCCAAAGAAACTCCAGGAGAAATTTAAAAAGAGACATCCAGGTTGATCCAAGAAGAAATTTCTGAAGAAATCATAAGAGGCAGAACCTCTTTTCTCTAAAAATTCTTAGGGGCCGTCCATAAATGACGTAGCATTTTATGAGAGAGGGGGGAGTCTTTGCTTATGCTACGAACCATGTTTTAGGTATGGGAAAATAGGCTACGAGGGGGAGCGGGTGCCAAGAATCGTCTAAAATATGCTACGTCATTTATGGACAACCCTTATCTAATTCCAAAATATAAACAAGCGGCATGGTACAAGGTAACCTACAAGAATTCTGGAGGAACTTCTTGGAGAATCCAATATTCTGGAGAAAATACAAGTGATTGCTTAGAAAATTTCCTGGAGATTTTCTAAAAGTATCCTAGTGAATCCTAAGAGTATCCTAGTGAAGCGAATAAAACAGGGCAGGCTGCGGTGGGCTGAGCACGTGGCTCGTATGCCGAAGGAACGACAAGTTATAACCATATTCAGCAGAGAACCAGGTAGGGGCCGTCGGCTTCGTGGTAGGCCGCGTACACGGTGGCTTTTTGCAGTTGAGGAGGACCTAAAGGCTCTGAACGTTGAGGGTGACTGAAAGCGATTGGCCCAGGGCCGAGACTAGTGGAGACGAATGCTTCATTCGGCGTAGACTCACCACTAGGAGTTGTAGCCCATGAATTATCAAGTAGTATCCTAGTTGAAACATTCAAAGGAATCTGTTAAGATGGTGGTGAAAACCTCTTGTCGACGTCACAGTCAGAAAACTGTAATTTGAACTATGCAACCAAGATGTGCTAAAAGACATCAAAAACAATAAAATTTCATTATAAACTGCATATTTTTACTTTTGGAATGTGTTCTACAGGAAATCGTCCAATTTGTATAAAAATGTTACAAAATATCTTGTCAAAGAAAATTATTCCGTTTTTATCACTATTCCGTTTTTGTCAACTGAAAATCGCGGACCGTGTTGATAAAAACGGAACATACCTGTAAATCTAAATTAACAATAAATATCTGATTGCAAAACAATGAGTAAATTGTTATAAACATTTCTGCAATTATCCTAAAAAACGATTATCTGTGATAAAAAAAGACTGAAGAGACGGTATAAACTATGTGTGCAATAGACCAAGAAATCGCTTGCTGTCCGAACTCGCTAACGCTCGTCGGACTAAAAATAAGGATAACATCTCTGTTTGCATTATACCGAGCAAAACCTTGGATTTGTGATTTGCCTAGAACCGAATCGACGCAAATACGGCGCGTCGGATATCAGAAACTTCGGCGGCCTGCTGCCGCCTTGTTTCCTCAATCCTCTATATGCGGCTTCGCCGCATGTGTCCCGCCAGCAGTGAACAGCGAATAATTTTCATTCCGACATAGTTTTCCTGGATAGAGCGAAATACAACCTCATAGCACTCGCAATACGTCTGAACGATTATCATCGAAAATCACACGGAAACAAAGCCCACCAACAAACAAATATGCCGTTTCCTTGTAATTTAAACAACGCTTAATTAGAACTTCTGAAAATTAGATGGCCCTTACCAACATTCTTACGATCATACATCTTAAAATTAAAGTATTGATAATCTTTTTATCCGAAAACCAAATGAATTTCTCGCAACTATGGAAGTGAGTGGATATATATTTGAACATATTTTTGTACGGAATATTTCCTAAACCAGATCTTATCTCTGATCTCATCTCATCTCTTATTTCATCTTGCATCTCTCATCTCGCATCTCGTCTCTCGGCTCATCTCTTATGTCATCTGACATCGCATCTTTCACCTCATCTCTCATCTCATAACTTATCATATCTCTCATCTAATCTCTAATCTCATCTCTCCATCTCTCATCTAATCTCTCATCTCATCTCTCGTCTCATCTCTCATCTCATCTCTCATCTAATCTCTCATCTCATCTCTCATCTTATCTCTCATCTCATCTTGCATCTCTCATCTCGCATCTCGTCTCTTGGCTCATCTCTCATGTCATCTCTCATCTCATCTCTTATCTTATATCTCATCTCATCTCTCATCTCCCTCTCATCCCTTCTCTCTACCTTAATCCTCTAGCCTACCATCTACCCTACCTTCTGTCCTAACCCTCTATCATACCATCTACCCTACTTACTACCCTACCATCTACCCTAACCGTCTATTACACCCTGTACCCAAACCCTCTACCTCAACTCTCTATCCCAACCCTCTACCCTAGCCTCTATTCTACCCTTCATTCTACACTAATCCTCTATCCTACCCTCCACCCTACTCTCCAACCTACCCTCTACCCTAACCCTCTATTTTACCCTCCACCCTACCCTCTAGCCTAACCCCCTACTCTACTCTCCACCCTACCCTCTACCTTAACCCTCTACTCTACCTTCCAACCTACCCACTACCCTAACCTCCACCTTACCCTCCACCCTACCTTCTACCCTCACTTTCTACTACAGGTCGGACTCGATTATCCGGGTGACTCCAAAATTATTTCACCCCGGATAATCGAATCACCCGGATAATCGAGCCATGTTTCTTTTCTTTTATTTTTGATGTTCTTCAATCAAAAACAGTTCGTTAAACATAGAAGCTAACAGTCATGTATGTTGTAGTGCCTAAACTTAACGTCAGGTAATATTAAAACCATATTTTTTGAGAATGAAATTTTAGCTGAAAAATGAGAAAAAATAAAAACAATTTTCAAATAGGTTAAATCCAATTTTCAGGTGTTGTATTTGATGTTTATCACATTTTTTGACATATTATAATCTTAAATCTTGTAAACAAAGCATAAACAAACTTTTCCCCGGATAATCGAGCCGTTTTTGCCGGATAATCGAGCCCCGGAAAATCGGGCCCCCGGTTAATTGAACCCCCGGATAATCGAGTCCGACCTGTATATCCTCTACCCTAACACTTTCATCCATTCGACCTTTTGTCCATTCTAACTTTTGTCCATTCGACCTTTTGTCCATTCGACCTTTTGTCCATTCAAACTTTTGTCCCATTCAACCTTTTGTCCCATTCGACCTTTTGTTCCATTCGACCTTTTGTCCCATTTGACCTTTTATCCCATTCAACCTTTTGTCCATTCGACCTTTTGTCCCATTCGACCTTTCGTTCCATTCGACCTTTTGTCCCATTCGACCTTTTGTCCCATTCGACCTTTTGTCCCATTCGACCTTTTGTCCCATTCGACCATTTGTCCCATTCGACCTTTTGTCCCATTCGACCTTTTGTCCCATTCGACCTTTTGTCCCATTCGACCTTTTGTCCATTCGACCTTTTGTCCCATGCGACCTTTTGTCCCATTCGACCTTTTGTCCCATTCGACCTTTTGTCCCATTCGACCTTTTGTCCCATTCGACCTTTTGTCCCATTCGACCTTTTGTCCCATTCGACCTTTTGTCCCATTCGACCTTTTGTCCCATTCGACCTTTTGTCCCATTCGACCTTTTGTCCCATTCGACCTTTTGTCCCATTCGACCTTTTGTCCCATTCGACCTTTCGTTCCATTCGACCTTTTGTCCCATTCGACCTTTTGTCCCATTCGACCTTTTGTCCCATTCAACCTTTTGTCCCATTCGACCTTTTGTCCCATTCGACCTTTTGTCCCATTCGACCTTTTGTCCCATTCGACCTTTTGTCCCATTCGACCTTTTGTCCCATTCGACCTTTTGTCCCATTCGACCTTTTGTCCCATTCGACCTTTTGTCCCATTCGACCTTTTGTCCCATTCGACCTTTTGTCCCATTCGACCTTTTGTCCCATTCGACCTTTTGTCCCATTCGACCTTTTGTCCCATTCGACCTTTTGTCCCATTCGACCTTTTGTCCCATTCGACCTTTTGTCCCATTCGACCTTTTGTCCCATTCGACCTTTTGTCCCATTCGACCTTTTGTCCCATTCGACCTTTTGTCCCATTCGACCTTTTGTCCCATTCGACCTTTTGTCCCATTCGACCTTTTGTCCCATTCGACCTTTTGTCCCATTCGACCTTTTGTCCCATTCGACCTTTTGTCCCATTCGACCTTTTGTCCCATTCGACCTTTTGTCCCATTCGACCTTTTGTCCCATTCGACCTTTTGTCCCATTCGACCTTTTGTCCCATTCGACCTTTTGTCCCATTCGACCTTTTGTCCCATTCGACCTTTTGTCCCATTCGACCTTTTGTCCCATTCGACCTTTTGTCCCATTCGACCTTTTATCTCATTCGACCTTTTGTCCCATTCGACCTTTTGTCCCATTCGACCTTTTGTCCCATTCGACCTTTTGTCCCATTCGACCTTTTGTCCCATTCGACCTTTTGTCCCATTCGACCTTTTGTCCCATTCGACCTTTTGTCCCATTCGACCTTTTGTCCCATTCGACCTTTTGTCCCATTCGACCTTTTGTCCCATTCGACCTTTTGTCCCATTCGACCTTTTGTCCCATTAAACTTTTTGTCCCATTCGACCTTTTGTCCCATTCGACCTTTTGTCCTATTCGACTTTTTTCCCATTCGGCTTTTTGTCCCATTCGACCTTTTGTCCATTCGACCTTTTGTCCATTCGACCTTTTGTCCATTCGACCTTTTGTCCATTCGACCTTTTGTCCATTCGACTTTTTGTCCATTCGACCTTTTGTCCATTCGACCTTTTGTCCATTCGACCTTTTGTCCATTCGACCTTTTGTCCATTCGACCTTTTGTCCATTCGACCTTTTGTCCATTCGACCTTTTGTCCATTCGACCTATTGTCCATTCGACCTTTTGTCCATTCGACCTTTTGTCCATTCGACCTTTTGTCCATTCGACCTTTTGTCCATTCGACCTTTTGTCCATTCGACCTTTTGTCCATTCGACCTTTTGTCCATTCGACCTTTTGTCCATTCGACCTTTTGTCCATTCGACCTTTTGTCCATTCGACCTTTTGTCCATTCGACCTTTTGTCCATTCGACCTTTTGTCCATTCGACCTTTTGTCCATTCGACCTTTTGTGTGAAGAATTAGCATTAAGTTAAAATTCACAAATAAATAAAAAAAAAACATTCGACCTTTTGTCCATTCGACCTTTTGTCCATTCGACCTTTTGTCCATTCGACCTTTTGTCCATTCGACCTTTTGTCCATTCGACCTTTTGTCCATTCGACCTTTTGTCCATTCGACCTTTTGTCCATTCGACCTTTTGTCCATTCGACCTTTTGTCCATTCGACCTTTTGTCCATTCGACCTTTTGTCCATTCGACCTTTTGTCCATTCGACCTTTTGTCCATTCGACCTTTTGTCCATTCGACCTTTTGTCCATTCGACCTTTTGTCCATTCGACCTTTTGTCCATTCGACCTTTTGTCCATTCGACCTTTTGTCCATTCGACCTTTTGTCCATTCGACCTTTTGTTCATTCGACCTTTTGTCCATTCGACCTTTTGTCCATTGGACCTTTTGTCCATTGGACCTTTTGTCCATTCGACCTTTTGTCCATTCGACCTTTTGTCCATTCGACCTTTTGTCCATTCGACCTTTTGTCCATTCGACCTTTTGTCCATTCGACCTTTTGTCCATTCGACCTTTTGTCCATTCGACCTTTTGTCCATTCGACCTTTTGTTCATTCGACCTTTTGTCCATTCGACCTTTTGTCCATTGGACCTTTTGTCCATTGGACCTTTTGTCCATTCGACCTTTTGTGCATTCGACCTTTTGTCCATTCGACCTTTTGTCCATTCGACCTTTTGTCCATTCGACCTTTTGTCCATTCGACCTTTTGTCCATTCGACCTTTTGTCCATTCGACCTTTTGTCCATTCGACCTTTTGTCCATTCGACCTTTTGTCCATTCGACCTTTTGTCCATTCGACCTTTTGTCCATTCGACCTTTTGTCCTTCGACTTTTTGTCTTTCGACCTTCTGTTCCACCCTGCACCCTACCCTAACCCCTTTCCTTACCCTCTACCCCACCCTCTACCATCAACCTTTACTCTAACCCTCTACGCTACCCTCTACCCTACCCTCTACCCTAGCCCTCTACCTTACGCTCTGCCCTAACCCTCTACCCACTATCTACCCACTATCTACCCTAACCCTCTACCCAACCCTCTACCCTACTCTCTACCCTTCCTTCTACCCTAACCCTCTACCCTACCTTCTACCCTAGCCCTCTAACCTACTCTCTACCCTAACCCTCCACCCTACCCTCTACCCTAACCATCCACTCTACCCTAACCCTCTACCCTACCCTCTACCCTAACCCTCTACCCTACCTTCTACCCTAACCCTCTACCCTACCCTCTACCCTAACCCTCTACTCTACCCTAACCCTCCACCCTACTCTACCCTACCCTCTACCCTCTACCCTACCCTCTACCCTAACCCTCTACTCTAACCCTCCACCCTATCCTCTACCCTAACCCTCTACCCTACCCTCTACCCTAGCCCCCTACCCTACTCTCTACGCTAACCCTCTACCCTTGCCCTCTACCCTAACCCTCCACCCTACCCTCTACCCTAAGCCTCCACCCTACCCTCTACCCTAAGCCTCCACCCTACCCTCTACCCTAACCCTCTACCCTACCCTCTACCCTAGCCCTCTACCCAACTCTCTACCCTAACCCTCCACCCTACCCTCTACCCTAAGCCTCCACCCTACCCTCTACCCTAAGCCTCCACCCTACCCTCTACCCTAACCCTGTACCCTACCTTCTACCCTACCCTCTACCTTAACCCTCTACCCTACCCTATACCCTTACCCTCTAGCCTTACCCTCTACCCTAACCCTCTACCCTACCCTCTACCCTAACCCTCCACCCTACCCTCTACCCCAACCCTCTACCCTAGCTCTCTACCCTACGCTCTACCCTAACCCTCTACCCTACCCTCTACCCTAACCCTCTACCCTACCCTATACCCTTACCCTCTACCCTTACCCTCTACCCTAAACCTCTACCCTACCCTCTACCCTAACCCTCCACCCTACCCTCTACCCTAACCCTCCACCCTACCCTCTACCCCAACCCTCTACCCTACCCTCTACCCTAGCTCTCTACCCTACGCTCTACCCTAACCCTCTACCCTACCCTCTACCCTACCCTCTACCCTACCCTCTACCCTTACCCTCTACTCTAACCCTCCACCCTACGCTCTACCCTAACTCTCTATCCTTGGTCATCATCTCAATACCAAGCACTTGTTTGCAAATTTTACCAACTTGCATGCAAGCATTACAGACAGAAGGACAGATAGACAGAAGGACAGATAGACAGATCAAGGCTATTCTATTAAGTAATAGATTCAGTGCATTTTGTTTATGCCAAAAAAATCAACTTCAAATCAGTAACATTAAATATCCATTCATAATTAGGTAAAAGTGTGAATTTTCGGCAGTTGTTGGGGCATATGGGGCAAAATAAGCAATTTAAAGGATCTTCCATGTATTTTTATGATTGCTATGAACCTCTAATTACACCTGCAGCTATTTTCAACGATCTACAGTCGTGCTTGATGTTTGAAAGTACATTTTGATTCTCTTATTGTATGAAAAAAAGGGCAGAATGGGGCAAAATGGACCACTTCCCGTGCCGTGCGATGAATGAATTTAGCACCAATCGATTTCTCGTATTTTTTTACGTCAGAAATGGGCTACTTCATGTACCGAAACCAGCGGCGTTAAAAGATCCGTTTTTTGGGTCGATTTTTCCCACTGTGCATCCCATGAAGCCCTCCATATGAAGCATCCGATGCAAGAGACCGAAGCCAGGAGGAACGTCCGAATGCCGTGTAGTGCACGGCGAGCGATGAAGCGGTCCGGCAACATCCCATGTCTACCGCAACCGATGATGAACAGTTCCCGAATCATCCTACCGTTGAAGCCAAATGGAAATGAATTAGAAAAGCGACTAAGTGAATAATTTGAAATCCGTAGTTTTCAAGGCGGCCGGCTATGTCTGCGCCAATAATTAGTTTAATATTTTTGTATTATGTTGCGAGTGCCGCCCTAGTGCGTGGTCACTCACTCTCAGTGTTTATACATTACTACAGTCCACTACTATTAGCTACAACAGCTGACCGCCGCACACTGTTGCGTGCGTACGGTTAATAGAATATGCTTTGTAGGTACGATCGCTTCACGATCGGTAGGCTCTCTGTCCACCTCTGCAGGATAGAAGCAGCAGAAAGATAAACACTGAGTTAGTTAGAAATATACCTCCGCCGCGATCGGTACTCCGTTCGGCTAATAAAACTACGTTTGTTTCCGTGAATAAAGTTGTTTACTTCAACCGCGAAACGAAGTGTTTTGTAGCGAAAAATATCACCGTGGACCTCCGGAACGCTCTATGTGCGCAAACAGTAGGCAATGGCTTAAGGAATTGATAGCCTACTTTGAACAAATCGTATTCCATTGAAAAAGAGCATTTTCATAAAAGGTTTGTTTATTAATTTCAACTCTAGGTCATCAAAACCATCGATTTCAAACACTGTGATCTGAAACAAACCTATGCATTAGCGTTTGCCAGAAGCAGAATTTATAACTCAAAGCTAAATACTTACCAGACATAAGCAGATCCCGCGTCCTTGGTGAGACATGAGCGCGGTGACCCGCTGACCGTTTGCATCGAGCATGACGACCCCGAATTGATTCGTGCGGCTAGAATTTGCACGGAATCCAGCAAATTTAAGAAGTTTCATTACGACTGATTCATAAACAATAGGAATATAATCCGATCAATCACGGATTAGCTATTATGTGGTGTTAAAACTGTAGAGAAATGTTATACACTTTGTGAAATTAACTTCTCATCAACCACTCACTATGCAAAATGAATTTAAACCAAACACTTCAGAAGTAATTCACTCCTGTTCTAATCCGATCAGCACAATACATTCTAAAATGTGTTCACTGGAAAGCATGCCTCCACCCACTCCGCTGCAGTTTGGAAAACTTCAATTTTTCACTATTGAATAGGATTAAATTCTGCGTGGCACAACTGATATTTCATCGTATGTTCCCACCAGCCTGTCAGAATGTTAGAATCCATTCCCATCAACAAAATATGTTAAATCGAATGACGTCCTCGGCTCGGACAACACACTGAACGATCCGTTCAATCCGATCAGCACAGATGTTCCGTCAGCCAGCAGCATTCGACAGGACGACAGGAGGAGGGGAGCCACCACCAAAAGCACCCATTTTCCCATCAGTAAGCAAACGGCAGCATCAGCCATCAACTTTTTATGCATGCAAATCTTTTCGGACTTTGTGCAAGATCCTATTCATTTCCCATTTTGTCCGAGCAAGCAACAACTGCTGCACCGTGGGATTAGAGTCGAGGTTTGGTCATATCCTATTCCCTTTGATGCCCTTTCCACCACCGCGCGCCGGTTTCAGGTTAGTGGGGACGTTTTGTTCTGATGCTGATGTTACCGTTTGTTGCTTAATTGGCGCATGTCATAATTCACTGATTTAACTTTTGATTTCGTCAAAATATGTCAAACCATATTCCCTTGACCCTAAAATGAACAACTGACATCGGTTATCCGACTTGTTATTTTTTGTTCCGAGAACAAAGCTGTCGTCCGTTGATTGGGTTATGTAGAGTTTTGGCTCATCGGTCATTTTGTTCTCAGAGTGTAAGAAAGATAAGATCAAAGTGGTTAGTAAAATGATAGATAGGCTCTGTTCATAAACCACACAAAAAAACTAGGGGTGGGTAATGTCTGAGACATAACCGCAATGTTGACGTGGGACAAAGGCTGAAAGGGAACGTCCATAAATTACGTCACGCAAAAATTGCCCATTTTCAACCCCCCCTCCCCCCTATGTCACACTTTTTCTATGAGACCTCTAAAATTTTTGTAAGGGTCGTAACACTTTTCTGAACCCCCCTCCCCCCTAAAAGCGTGACGTAATTTATGGACGTTCCCAAACGAAATATGCCTAATCAGAAGACGTTTAAAATCAGTTGATTTTGGGAGCCTTTGACAGTTTTCCTATGAAAATGACAGTCTAAATTTAGACGTCTAATGAAAAGGACCATTGAAAGTTCTTCTAAATCAACGGAGCTGTCACATGAAAAGGCCTGTACAATGTATTTGATGAAAACATTCATAAGCAATGAGAGTATATTACAGGTGGGGAAGAAGAAGAGATGGCTATGTATTAGTAAGCAAAGAAAAATGTAAACACAAATAGTGACGTCACTATTTGACACACGTTCTTATGGGAGCTCGCTTTGCTTGTAGTAGTGATATGTTTTGCACCAAACACGGATCTCACGCACACGAAGTGTCTCTTTCACACCTTCATTAGACTCTCATTGATTCATAAGTATCTGTTGACTAGTTTAACCCATTTCCGCCCAGTGATCTATTTATAGATCAGATGCCTCGAACGCCCAGTGATCTATTTATAGATCAGTAACTTTTACGATAACTGCGGAGAAATGAAGCATTTTGGAAGACTGGTGTCTTCAGTAAAGTTGTTGATAAGATCAAGGACTCTTCGATAGTATGTAATTTAGTACGTATTCGCTCCAGTAGGTGGCACTAGTGATCACGAAACATTGTGCTTAGAAAGGTGTTTCGTCAACAGCCATTGCCAATACTGTCTCCTTCGTATCTTGAGAATCAGACTACATAGAAGAATTTCGTCTTCGGCAAAGTTGATCAGGACATCAAGAGCTATCCGATGAGGAACTAGTTGGTTCTAGGTTTATCCGCTAGGTGGCGCTAGTGAGTCCTAAAAAATATAAACCTCTGTATCTCGAGAATCCGACTACATAGGAAAATTTCGTTTTCGGCAAGGTTGATCAGGACATCAATAGCTATCCGATAGTGAACCAGTTGGTTCTAGATTAATCCGTTAGATGGCGCTAGTGGGCTCTAAAAAAATAAACCTCTTTATCTCGAGAATCAGACTACATAGAAGAATTCTGTCTTCGGCAAAGTTGATCAGGACATCAACAGCTATCCGATTGTAAACTAGTTGATTGTAGGTTTGTCCGCTAGGTGGCATTAGTCGACTACATAGAAGAATTTTTGTCTGCGGCAAGGTTGATCAGGACATCAATAGGTATCCGATAGTGAACTAGTTGGTTCTGGGCTTAACCATTAGGTGGCGCTAGTGAGTCCAAAAAAAAATTAAACCTCTGTATCTACATAGAAGTATTCTGTCTTCGGTAATCTCGATCAGGACATCAACAGCTATCCTATAGTGAACTAGTTGATTGTAGGTTTGTCCGCTAGGTGGCGTTAGTGAGTCCTAAAAAATAAACCTCTATATCTCGAGAATCGGACTACATAGAAGAATTTTGTCTTCGGCAAGGTTGATCAGGACATCAATAGCTATCCGATAGTGAACCAGTTGGATCTAGGTTTATCCGTTAGATGGCGCAAGTGGGCTCTTCAAAAAATAAACCTCTTTATCTCAAGAATCAGACTACATAGAAGAATTTCGTCTTCGGCAAAGTTGATCAGGACATCAAGAGCTATCCGATGAGGAACTAGTTGGTTCTAGGTTTATCCGCTAGGTGGCGTTAGTGAGTCCTAAAAAATAAACCTCTATATCTCGAGAATCGGACTACATAGAAGAATTTCGTCTTCGGCAAGGTTGATCAGGACATCAATAGCTATCCGATAGTGAACTAGTTGGTTCTAGGTTTATCCGTTAGATGGCGCAAGTGGGCTCTAAAAAAATAAACCTCTTTATCTCGAGAATCAGACTACCTAGAAGAATTTTGTCTTCGGCAAGGTTGATCAAGACATCAATAGCTATCCGATAGTGAACTAGTTGGTTCTGGGGTCAACCGTTAGGTGGCGCTAGTGGATCCAAACAGATTTAAACCTCTGTATCTCGAGAATCCGATTACATAGAAGTATTCTGTCTTCGGCAATCTCGATCAGGCCATCAACAGCTATCCTATAGTGAACTAGTTGATTGTATGTTTGTCCGCTAGGTGGCGCCAGTGGGCTCTAAAAATTCTGAACTTCTGTATCTCGAGAATCAGACTACATAGAAGAATTTCGCCTTCGGCAAAGTTGATCAGGACATCAAGAGCTACTAGTTCGTTCAAGGTTTATCTGCTAGGTGGCGTTAGTGAGCCCTAAAAATTCCAGACATCTGTATCTCGAGAATCAGACTGCATTGAAAAATATCGTCTTCGGCAATGGCGATCAGGACATCAACATCTATCCGATAGAGAACTAGTTGATTCTAGGTTTATCCGTTAGGTGGCGCAAGTGGACCCTGTGGGTGCTAGTGAGCCCTAAAAATTCTGAACTTCTGGATCTCGAAAATCAGACTACATAGAAAAATTTCGTCTTCAGCAAGGTCGATCAGGGCATCACAATCTATCCGGTAGTGAACTAGTTGGTTAAAGGTTTTTTCCCGCTAGGTAGCGCTAGTGAGTTTTAAAAACTCTTAGCTGCTGAATCTCGAAAATTAGGCTTCATAGAAAAATTTAGTCTGCAGCAAAGTTTATCAGGACATCAAGGGCTAATGGATAGTTAAGTAGTTCATTTTAGGTTTATCCGCTAGGTGGCGCTAGTGAGCCCTACAAATTCTGAAGTTCTGCATCTCGAAAATCAGGTTCATAGAAGAATTTCGTCGTGGGCAAAGTTGATCAGTACATCAAGGGGTAACGGAGAGTGAACTAGTTGGTTCTGGGTTTATCCGTTAGGTGGCACTAGTGAGCTCTAAACATTCTGAACTTCTGTATCTCGAGAATCAGACTACATAGAAGAATTTTGACTTCGACAAGGTCGATCAGGACATCAAGAGCTATCCAATAGTGAACTAGTTGGTTGAAGGTTTGTCCGCTAGGTGACGCAAGTGGGCTCTAAAAATTCTGAACAAATATTAATTAATTTTACGATGAAATAGAACTGCATGGCTACTGATTGATAATAAAACCAGCTAGGTATCAAACAGTTGTCTCATTTCACTAAATATAATACTGAACAAAATATAGTATAGTATAATTAGTTATCAACTTGAACACATAGCACGTTATCATGTGCTATCAATTTGTTATCTTTACTTAGGTTTATTGTGACTCTCATCTCAAAGACATTCGTTTGGGTCGAACGCGCCTCTGGAGCCGACCTACTGATTGGTCGGCTTCATGCAAAACAGCTGTAGATAGATTAATTGAACGTAATTTGATCAACTAGCGCCCAGCAATTTGGTTAGAGGCCAGAAGACTTGAATGCACAATGGTCTATTCACAGATGAGTAAGTTATGCTAATACCGTGGCAAATGAAGCATGTTGCACCGTCTTCCATTCTCCTCTCTTTTTTCGTGCTCGTTTAGGAGAGTTATTATCCGATGATGAATGGGTTGGTTTATGATTTCCCATTAGGCGGCTTCAATGATTCATAGAAATTTTGAACTTGTGACTTGTTGTCCGGCATTCTTGCAACAAGCCCTGTCCATCATATCCTTCCGGCTTTGGCCACCTTCTTGATGCTGGGTTCGCCGTAAAGTGCAGCGAGCTCATTGTTTCATCCTTCTCCGGCACACTCCGTTTTCCTGCACCTCGCCGGAGATCGTCCTTAGCACGTGTCGCAGGTCCTCTCCGAGCATGGTCCATGTCTCGGGTCCGTTGAGGACCACCGGTCGTATTAGCGTTTTGCCCATGGTGCATTTGGTGCTTGGGTGAATATTTTTCGACCACAGTTTCTTCTGGAGCCCGTGGTAGGTCTGACTTCCGCTGATGATGCGCCTCCGAATTTCACGGCTCACGTTGTTGTCTGCCGTCAGTAAGGATCCGAGGTAGACAAATTCCTCCGCCACCTCGAAAGTATATCCCCGTCTATCGTAACATTACTATCCAGATGGATCCGGTCGTGTTCGGTCCTGCCTATCAGCATGTACTTTGTTTTTGAGGCATTCACCACCAGTCCGACCTTTGCTGCTTCGCGTTTCAGGCGGATGTACAGCTATGTCACCGTTCCAAATGCTCTGGCGATAATGTCCATGTCGTCCGTAAAGCACACAAATTGAACGGATTTTGTGGAAATCGTTCCCCGGATGTTGAGCCCGGCTCGTCGCATCACACCTTCCAGAGCGATGTTGAAGAGTAGGCATGAGAGTCCGTCACCTTCTCGCAGTCCCCGGCGAGATCCGAATGAACTGGATTGTCCACTTGAAACCCTTTCGCAGTTTTGCACACCCTCCATTGTTGCTCTTATTGCTGTGTACGTTCAAGATGCAAACAGTGCCCAATTGCGCTTCAAACGCGGTTACACAGTGTTACCAAAGGCAAATTAGCAACCATATCCAAAACCACCGCCAACCTAGGATGTAAATGCTCACACTGACATCGGGTTACTTGATAGAAAATCTTACCGCATTTGGAGTTCCTGCATTTTATATTTGTCGGGAGAGGGTGAGCCACGTGCTCGCAAAGCCAAAAGGATACGGTGGGCAGGATATACTAATAGAATGCCGAATATCAATCCATTATATATAGAAATTATTAGAATGAAGCATATTGAAATGCCAAAAAACTGTTGTGAACTACCTATTGATAAGCTACTAGCAGATTGTTTTTGTATTCCTAATGTAATCCATTTCTGGAACATTTCAAACTGTACCTTTTTTATTAGGAGAATATCAACTATGGTCAGTCATCTAAAATAGATTTACATAGCTCATAGAAATAAGGTAGCTGCGCAAAAAAAATTCAAAATAAATATTTTTTCAACGTTTTACGTGCATATACCCCACTGTGTATTAAAACGAAAATTTCATCGTAGATTTCCGTTTAAATGACTACTATAACTTTCTTTTATGGGGTTGAGGTACTTCAGAAAAAGTTAGACATCTACTGTGATTGTGGCATAATTCGGGCGTTAATGGGTTAAGAAATAGCGGAACTTTGAGCTTATCCTGAAATTGCTTTCACAAGCGATTTTACAGAGCGTGTTTTCAAGAGCAACATTTTGCACAACTTGCGAAGCCAAGTAACAGTTGCTAGATGCCGTTATTATTTTGCTTCAATATGCTGCGCAGAAAATTTCAACAGTACCGTATTCCGGGGTAACATTGATCAGAATTTTCTATCTTTCTTGAATAATTCTCTTATTAAAGCAAACGTTACATGTTTTATATTTTTAAAACAAGTACTGGCCCTCTGAGTATGTGTTAAGCTACTCGAAAAAGTATTGTAGAACTTTAAAACATGTTTAAATAGAATTTTAAATCTAATTTTTGATTGTGTTGATTTGGGGTAACATTGATCATGTCAGTGATCAATGTTCATTTGTGTTGAAAATACCCTTAATTACTAAATTTGGAGTCGCTGATTTTGAATATGTTGTCCAAATTCTTACAAATAATGTACCGTAAAACGGGGTAACATTGATCGGCTTGACCGAGCTCATGAAATGTTCAAACACGCATTTTACATTGAATCAGTTTCTGCTATCGAATGGTATATCGTAATCTGCTATCATTTAGCTATTAAATGACATGCAATTTATGAAAATTGAATTTCATAAACATTGAAATAAATCGAATTTTCCATAACTGTGTTTTTTAACGTGATGAGATACATTGTCAAACATTCATGCTTGGCGTGAATATTAGATACAATATGAGAATAGAAATCACTGTATTACTTCAATATGATATCCTACAGTTGGATTGAATAAACAAAACTTTAATGGAAACGTTATTTTTCCATAAAATATACGATTTATTAAAAGTAGCCTATAAATTCCATAAGTTATTGCCTACCTTTAGGCGTTATTCGCGGTTTCAAGAATTTTAATTCTAAAATAGCTCAAAAAGTACATAACTTGTAAGAATTTTGACAACATATTCATAATCAGCGTCCCCGAATTTAGTAAGTAAGGATATTTTCAACACAAACGAACATTGATCACTGACATGATCAATGTTACCCCAAATCAACTAAATCAAAAATTAGATTAAAAAGCCTATTTAAACATGTTTTCAAGTTTTACAATACTTTTTCGAGTAGCTTAACACATACTCAGAGGGCCAGTACTTGTTTTAAAAATATAAAACATGTAACGTTTGCTTTAACAAGAGAATTATTCAAAAAAGATCGAAAATTCTGATCAATGTTACCCCGGATTACGGGGTAGTTAATTATACAAGCAATATTATATCTAGTGTTCATTAACATTTCGTCGGTTTCCTGCAATAGGGGCACAACTCAAAATTTGTCATTTTTTGAGATTTTGAAGGCAAATGATGAAAAACTATGTAAACTTTCATCTCACAAAGACTCGTTCCAAAAATCGATGAGAAACGCGAGATTTTTGCATTTTTATCAATTTACCGCAATAAAGGCACAAAATCAGTCAAGTTTTTCAATAGTCGTTGAAAAATAGTAACCGAAAATTCATGAAACAGACAGTGCTTTAGTCCCTTTCCATGATACAAAAATAAAAAATTTGTTTACTTTTGTCAAAGTGTACTTGCAGGAGGTGCTTCAAGATTGCCGATTTTGAAACGCTCATTCTGAAAATGCACATTTTTTGAGTTGTGCCCCTATTGCAGGAAACCGACGATTTGTAGGTTTCTTTTGCTGATTTCTTTTCTTTTGTCTGGCCCAAGACAACCCAAAATGCTTGATTTGTAAAATAGCTCGAATAAATATGTTTTTGATGATAAATAGCTCACAAAACCAAAAATCTCATATTTCTTTTCAAAAAAACTGCTCAATAGCCCCGAAACCCTGTTTCTAAAACGAAGTTGTACTGGTTGTTCTCTATCCGAACTCAACCCAAAAACTCCAAGTATCACAGTGGAAGCCATTTGGAACATTTGGAAGAAAAAAGTTCCAATAAGTTGCTCAATTTACCTATCACGGAGCAACAGCTAAATATAATTGAACGATTCATAACCCATTATGAGCTACCTCCAACCTCTTCCTGACATTTTGAAATTATCATCGGTAGCAATCAGTGGCATTGTGAAGAAATCTCCGCAAAAGAAGGGTTTGAATATATCCTGCGGAGTAATGCCAGATGTGGAAATTATCACAGAAATTGAAAACCGTAAAATGCAAGACGAAATGAACGTTGAAAACGTTAAAAGGATGCTGCTGTCAAACAGGAATGCAATAAATAAAGAGAAAGAAACGAAAAGAAGATTGTCGAGACACTCACGTGAATCTTCTCACGAGCAAGCACCAAAAGTGGCGCGGAAACAGTCATTAAGGATTTTGGGGGAGGTGAGGGCCCCCCCACCGATCACTCAAACGTTCAACTTAAGAATAGAGGTTTACCGTAAGTGGTCGTCAGCGTACTGCAGGTGGACAGACCCTGAGAATACTCTATCGAATCACACGAACGAGGGCAACAACATCGGTCAATTAGAACACTCTCATTATAACAGTATTCTTAGTAGGTATCAGTATATTAATGAATGTGTCTAGAGTTGACACCCTACACCCCAAGCGAAATTTGATGAGCACAACATCTAACAAACCACAAGAATTGAATCTGGTTGCCTTTCCACAGTAGTGACCCGCGTGGACAACAGATCCTCGACCGGATGCCCTGCGCCGCTTGTATGCGGAAAATTTTCAGCGAAATCCCCCCCTCATCGATAGTTACAACGCATCCCAACATAGCCCGAACACACCTGCCGATCCTCAGCGAGAGAAGCTACCCGAAGACATTTTCACGACGGCAACCTGAAATGTGTCCGGATGCTCCCAACCGACCGACAGAGACTACGTTGACCAATTCCTAAACGCCAACAAAATCGCTGTGGAAACGCGACTAGCCACATGCACGACCACCGCAGCCTCATATGCATCGTTTAATGTGAATCGCCAGGATCGCATAGCCCAAAGAATCGGCGGGGGACATCTGTAGTGGTACACCGAAGTCGTCCCATAGACGATACACACTTATTTCGAGTCTCGGACAACATATGCGGCATTAAAAGCCGGGTATCCACTAACGAGCCACTAATCATCCTATCCGTATGTATAAGATCCCAAGGAAGTCACGCTGACCCAGAGATGGCCATCCTAACAAATTATCTGGCAAACCTCAGCGAACGTTAAGAGACAAACAAAATCATCCTTGGTGATTCCAATGCCCATATGGAGTACCAAGATCTGCTTCCTGCGGATCGCGACCGGATTAGACCCCTCAAAGTAATCCCAACAGTGAATTACTAAAAGAGTTGCTCTAGCTCAACAACTACGGAATCTGCAGCTCCTCCGGACCTAACCGAATCATTCGTTCCACGTGGAGACGCGGGGACCGTAGATCGCAGATTGATCACATAGTCATACCGGTCACTAGTCGTTTTTATCGACCACAGTGCTTGTGTCTAGAAGATGACACAAACTTCTCAGATCATCGTGCACTAGTTCTGAAGCTCAAGAACCACCAGGCCCAGAATGACTCATTCCTACCTGATACTATCACATCAACTCCGACCAGCGATTCAATACAAGTCAATCTACTAACAACAGATCCGTTTGTGAAATCGCGATACCCACCGAGAAATCGCAGTACGTCAGCAAGCACTGGGTGCTGATCACGAAGGAAGAGATGCTGCCAATATTCTGGATGGAATTGATGAGTCCATCATTGGAGCATCAAATAAGGTCCTCAATCGCCTCGGCATCAAACCGAATGAGAGCCGGAAAATGGTATGAAAGATTGCAAAGAGATCACTTGGTAGATCGACAGACAAGAGAACCCGGTCAAGAGAAGGCTAGTCCAAGAGGCTCGCAGCAAAAAAGCAACGGTTTATAATGAACATCAGGAAAAGAACGTGCATTCTTTGATAATTTTGAAAACTTCCCCCGGTTTGATCGAATTCGAATGACGTACCGATATCTACGCCAACACCGACGCTGCACCAACCGCAAAAAGCCTCACTAATATATCAATGCAAACCTGGGAATCGAAGTTGATGTCCGGTGCAAGTATTTCCGAAACACCCCTCCTTCCTGAACCTGAGTCACCTCCCCCGAATTCGTGGCCTAGGTTAGCGGACGTTGAAAGGATAGTTTCGATGCTACAGAACAATACTACCGCCGGAACCAACGGCATCCGACCGGAACTCTTTCGCTACGGCAACACAGAGCAGTTCCGAGTCCTAGAGATTTTGCGTCTTCAGGAAAGTTGTTCATTTTGACTAAAACAAACAACTTTTTCTTTTTTTATTCTTAACCACTTAACCTAATTTACAGCTCCTTTGTCCACTGCACTACGTAAGCGGTTCCATTTAGCAGATGCACTTTCACTTTTGTACAGCGCCTAATATGCATTCTATTATTCTACTACATTTACTAGGTACCGTACAACGGGGTATCATTGATCAGCGGGGTAACATTGATTGGCTTGACCAACCTCATGAAATGTTCAAACAAACATTTTACATTGAATTATTTTTCGATATCGAATGGTATATCGTAATCTGCTATCATTTAGCTATTAACTGTCATGCAACTCATGAAAATTGAATTTCTTAAACATTGAAATAAATCGATTTTTCCATAACTGTGTTTCGTTAATCAATGAGATACATTGTCAAACGTTTATGCCTGGCGTAAATACTAGATACAATATGAGTTTGGAAATCACTGTATTACTTCAATATGATATCGTAGAGTTGCATTTAATAATCAAAACTTTTATGAAAATGCTCTTTTTGAATGAAATATACGATTAATTAAAAGTCGGCTGTCAAATCCTTAAGCCATTGCCTACCTTAAGGCGTTCTTCGCGATTTGGAGGATTTTAATCTTCAAATAATTCAAAAAGCACATATCTTGTAAGAATTTGGAAAACATATTCTAAATCAGCGACCCCGAATTTAGTAAGTAAGGATATTCTCAAAACAAACGAACATTGATCACTGACATGATCAATGTTATCCCAAACCAACAAAATCAAAAAATAGATTTAAAAGCCTATTTAAACATGTTTTAAAGTTTTACAGTACTTTTTCGAGTAGCTTAACACATACTCAGAGGGCCAGTACTTGTTTTAAAAATATAAAACATACAACGTTTGCTTCAACAAGAGAATTTATACAAGAAAGATCGAAAATTCTGATCAATGTTACCCCGGGTGACGGTATCACCGCATGACTTTATCATAATTAACTTTAATTGGCTTTTTTCGGTGATATGAATACTACTCAAAGTAAGAGAGAGTAAGGAAAGTAATGAAAGAATACGATGGATAGATACGCAAGCGAGCGATAAGAGAAATTGAACAGAAATTGAAATTAACAGAGGGCCATTGTTGAGCAACACAATCACAACGACGGCGTGGTCGTGCGGCTAAGCTCACCAAGCCTTTAGTCGCATCGTGCTAAGGAGCGCGGGTTCGATTCCCGCCGCAGCTGTCAGGAAAAGTTTTCGGCTGTGCCACTGGGCGTTGCATGCTAGTCCGTTGTCTAGTGTCGTGCTACCTTCAAAGAGCAAATAGCTCACTGGAAGCATTAAACGTGTCCGTGTCTTTTTTTAAAAAAAAAAAAAAAAAACGACGATCTTCTTGCCATGCGTTCTCGAGTTGAACGGCTAGGTAATAGTAGTTAGATGAATACTACTATCCCTAGACTGCGGTGATTAAACCTAGTAAATATAGAATCCAATTGGCAAAATCTAATAAAACTTCGGTTCGCAATAAAGATCATTAGGGTACAATAGGAGCATGCGAGATGAAAACGCGAAAAAATCCAATAAGTAACGTTCGCTCGTCATGAATCTCTGAACAAGTACCGTAATCCGGGGTCAAATTGATCACTTTAAAACAACTTTTGCGGATAACATCAGTGCCTGTTCAAGTATTGCCAAAAGAATTTCTGTAAAACCAGTACCCAGTGGATCTCAATGGAACCATGTGACAGAATTTTGTTCAACAAATTTAAACTTTAAGTTAAATAACTTCAAATATCAAAATATTGGAAATGTTACAACTAGTGAATTTAATACTAAATGCAAAATTAAATTTCGATATTTCCCCTTAAACGCCTAAAGGTAGGCAATTTGAAATAAGTTATTTCTATTACAATAAATGACTATTTCTTCATAAAATGAACGTTTTATAACAATTTTATGTCCTGATTAGCTGCATAACATCCCATCCAAGGCTCCACAAAAATGTTAAAACAGAGAATTCACGAGAAGTCCTATAAGCAATTGATTATTTTGCAGCAATGATTTCAGCTAAATGAGAAATACATTGCAAATTCCTTGAAAAAATAAGGCAAAACTAACTTTTTTCTAAAAAATTAAAAGTCTCTCTAGACTTTTACCTCACCTCACCTCACCTCTAGACATCTACGAATCAGATGACGTAAAAAGTTTAAGATCATTACGACGCTTAAGAGTTCCTAGTATGGAATTACAATGTAGTACCCGAATGATCAATTTCACCCCGCTGATCAATTTGACCCCGGTTTACGGTACCACAGATCGATAGAACCGAAAATATCGCCGAGCAACATTTAACAGATCACAACCACGATCTTTTTGCCAGTCTAGGGATAGTAGTATTCATCTAACTACTATTAGGGGAACTGCGGCCATAACGCCCATAGGGGGCAAGTTGCGCCACTTTTGTTTTAGGCAAACCACGTTATTTTCAGCACTTTTTTCAACTGCAATCGTTAAAATAAGAATAAAAATGCTTCTTTACATTTGAGTTTACATATTTTTACCAAAAAAATTGTACAAAAACTTCAAAAAAAGATTTTGGTTACTTTTGATGTAATTTTAGCCTGTCAAATTGTTGCACTTTTTTACATCATTTAAAAGATTTTTTTTCTCGCTATCCCCATAAACTGTGTTACACACTCCAATTGTTTGTGTACCAAGCGGAAAAGTATCGAATTTGGGCCTTATAACTTTTTTACAAGGGTCCAAACTTCTGAGGCATATGTGGGGTAAAATGCCCACCCCTAGTTATTTACATTGAAATAGCCATTTAGATCCAAATTCTGGCATAAATTATGTAGAACACAAGTTGGAACCAAGCAACAACACATTTTTACTATGAATAAGTTCACTAATCACACATTCAGGTGTCATTTTGTAGTAATTATTGAAAAAACAGCTCACTATGACGTTTAAATGGAATTGACCCATAATTACAGGTGATCCATAATTATGCAATGAGTGTATACCATTCACGAACAATAACAGTTGACAATAAACCAAGCGCGCAAGTACAGGGGATGGCCAAAATGTTTGGGATAGGCAACTTTTTTTCTCTCACAAAAAAGTTCAACATGCTATAACTTTTCATAGAGTGCATCAAAGAATCTCAAATTTTGACTGTTTGTCAGCCTATTATATGTGCATCATTGGTACAAATTTGGGCTCGATTGATTTATCTTTCGCAAAGTTAGAACTGTTCGAGTAAAACACTATTTTTTAGACAACTCATTTTTGAGCTGTCATATCTCGGAAACCAGTGAACCGAATTGAATGAAATTTTGAACGTACACTAACAATATACAAATGCTTCACAAACTATTAAAACATTAATACTTTTTGAATGTTGAAAAAAGTTATCATGGATTGACACTTTTTGGATTTTTCTCGAAAAAATGTATTTTTTTTAAGTCAATGTTAATAAATTATAGTGTTGATGTCCAAAGATTTTCCACTTCTGTTCTCAAGTTATCTTTAATCAGATATAGTGGAGCCTATTTAGAATAAAGGGAGAACATATTTAGTAATTTTTGAGTGGTTTTGTAAATTTGACTTATTTTCCTCTACATGAGTAAAAATTTCAACTCGGTATAACTTAATTCGCCGTGAGAAAATATTACATTTTATAACGTTGTTTTAAGTATTAATATATTGTTGATAAACGTTAAAAAATTCATTCAATTCGGTTCACTGGTTTCCGAGATATGACAGCTCAAAAATGAGTTGTCTAAAAAATAGTGTTTTACCCGAACGGTTCTAACTTCGCAAAAAATTATTCAATCGAGCCCAAATTTGTATCAATGACGCCCATATAACAGGTTGATAAACAGTCAAAATTTGAGATTTTTTGATGCACTCTATGAAAAGTTACAGCATGTTGAACTTTTTTGTGGGAGAAAAAAAGTTGCCTATCCCAAACATTTTGGCCACCCCCTGTATATGTACACAATTTGGCATCCTGGCGTTAGCTGTGGCTAGTGGCGCGTTTTACCCCGCATTGAAACTAAAAATCTTAAAATCAAACTTTTTTTCATATTTCAATTTTTCAGTAGTAAAACATAAAACTGGGTTATGGTTTCTTCTATTTAAAAGGAAACATGTTGGTGCTTCATGTTAGTGCCAAAAAAGTGTGTATTATGAAGTGTTTCGTGGTTAAAATTGGACTCTTCCTTAACGTGGGCGTCTTACCCCCAGTTCCCCTACCTAGCCGTTCAACTCGAGAACGCATGGCAAGAAGATCGTCGTTGTGATTGTGTTGCTCAACAATGGCCCTCTGTTAATATCAATTTCTGTTCAATTTCTCTTATCGCTCGCTTGCGTATCTATCCATCGTATTCTTTCATTACTTTCCTTACTCCCTCTTACTTTGAGTAGTATTCATATCACCGAAAAAAATCCAATTAAAGTTAATTATGATTATTCTACTCTGCTACATCGAACTGATTGCTTTTCGCGTTGCTTTCACTTTCTACTTTGCCGCCTGCCATGGTAGAATGATGAGCACGAGGATGTTGATGTGTGGCTGTTGGTTGTTCCTTTTTTCAGTCCGATTAGGGGTCCATTACGAGTTGCCGTTCGCCGATGTCCAAGTATCCGGGTCCGTTGAGGCCATGGGCTCAGAAGAGGGTAAGTGTCAGCTGTTCTCAGAAGGGAAGAGCAACTGACGAAAGTGCTGGGGCTGAGATAGAACCCATGACCATCTGTTTATGAAGCAAACGTGTGACCACTTGCGCCACGGGCCACGGCAGATGAGAAGGTTGGCCGGTTGAAAAACAACAAAGCCGCTGGTCAACTACTAAGCAAGTTTCTAATATACGGTGGAGAAGCACTCCTTAGAGCACTACACTGAACCATCACCAAGATTTGGGCGGAGAAAATATTACCGCATCTACAAAAAGGACGACAGGTTGGATTGCGAGAACTATCGCGAGATAACACTACTGGTACGGTGACACGTCGTCTATCACCAATTGCAAGAGAGTTCGTGGGGCAATATTAAGCTGGATTCATGGGTGATCGCGCTACAACGGACCAGATGTTCGCCATCCGCCAGGTGTTGCAGAAATACCGCGAATACAACGTGCCCACACCACACTTGTTCATCGATTTCAAATAGGCGTATGATACAATCGATCGAGAACAGCTATGGCAGATTATGCACGAGTACGGATTCCCGGATAAACTGATACGATTGATCAAGACGACGATGGATCAAGTGGTGTGCGTAATTCGAATTTCAGGGACACTCTCGAGTCCCTTCGAATCTCGCAGAGAGTTACGGCAAGGTGATGGTCTTTCGTGCTTGCTGTTCAACATTAAATTTTCATTGCTCGCTACGACAGCTTGCGGACGACGCCGTGGTTTCTATCACCGAACCAGAGGCGGAAGATCTGCAAGGACCATTGCAAGATACCTTAGACAATTTGTCTGCTTGGGCTGTAAAGCTGGGTATCGAATTCTCTCCGGAGAAAACTGAGTTAGTTGTCTTTTCTAGGAAGCGTGACCCAGTAGAGCTAGAGCTTCAATTTTTGGGTAGGGAACTCACTCAAGGTCTTTCACATATGTATCTGGGGGTCTGGTTCGACTCTAAAGGCACCTGGGGAAAGCACATTAATTATCTGTATCAGAAGTGCCAACAACGAATCAACTTCATGCGTACACTCACCGGAACATGGTGGGGAGCCCACCCGGAAGATCTGATAAAGCTTTATCGTACAACGATACTGTCGGTTCTCGAATACGGTAGCTTTTGCTTTCAGTCCGCCGCGAAAACACACATCTTGAAGCTAGAGCGTATCCAGTATCGTTGTCTTCGGATCGCGTTAGGCTGCATGAACTCGACGCACACAATGAGTTTGGAGGTACTAGCAGCAGTACTCCCTTTATCAGATCGTTTCGTGGAATTGTCGTTAAGGTTCCTCATCCGCTGTGAGGTACAAAATCCACTGGTAATTGAAAATTTTGAAAAGCTGATCGAACGAATTCATCAAACAAAGTTTATGACAGTGTACTACTCGTACATGACTCTGGAGGTTCACCCTTCATTGAATGTTCCCAACCGCGATTGCTTCCCAGACTTCTCCAATTCCACTATAGGTTTTGATCTGTCCATGTTGCAAGAAATCCGTGGAATTCCAGATACGCTCCGATCGGAGCACATTCCAAAAATTTTTGTAAGCAAGTTTGGTCAAGTCAGTAGCGACAGAAGGTTTTTCACTGACGGGTCAAAAACAAATGATTCCACTGGATTTGGTGTATTTAATGAGCTTCATAGCGCCGCCCATAAACTTCAAAGGCCTTGCTCAGTATATGTCGCAGAATTGGCAGCTATACACTACGCATTAGAGCGAATTGCCTCTCTTCCCTCTGATCAATATTTCATTTTCACGGATAGTCTCAGCTCAATTGAGGCTATTCGCTCAATGAGGCCGGTGAAGCACTCCCCGTATTTCCTGAGCGAAATTCGATCAATTCTGAGTGCTTTATCGCATCAAGCATATAACATCACTTTGGTTTGGGTCCCTTCACATTGCTCGATCCCGGGCAATGAGAAAGCGGACTCACTCGCCAAGGTGGGCACTATGGAAGGCGATATTTATGACCGTCATATCGCCTTCAATGAATTTTTTTCAATTGCTCGTCAGCATGCCTTGGTCAGTTGGCAACAAAAATGGGATGCAGGGGAATTGGGCAGGTGGTTACATTCAATTCTCCCACAGGTATCGAAGACGGCGTGGTTCAAGGGGTTGGACATGGGTCGAGATTTTATCAAGATAATGTGTCGACTTATGTCCAATCACTACTCTCTGGGCTCGCATTTCTATCGAATAGGGCTCACAGATAGCAATCGTTGTAGCGGTGGTGCAGGCTATCAAGCTATCAACCATGTTGTGTGGGAATGCCCCGAATACGGTATTGCCAGATCCGATTTATGTGCATCCCTCAGGGCCCAAGGGAAACCAGAAAAGGAAGACATTAGAGATGTGTTGGGTAAACTTGATCTTGAGTACATGAAGCTTGTGTACGACTTCTTGAAGCAAGCTGAAGTCTTCGTTTGATAATTTCGTCTAGTTGATCCACTTGTCCACCTCGTGCCCCTTCGAAAATCGTCTGTTTGTATCGTTACAGGTTGTTTGTCCACTCTACGTTTGTCCAGCAGCAATACGCCACATCATGCGGTTAAGTGTCAACGAAAAGCCCTCATCACCCTATCCTTTCCTGAAATATTATTGTTACCCCTAACCTCGACTAAACCGCGAGTTTTACGGTTCCCCAAAACTAACATAGTTTTAGCCAAACACATAACATTGTAAGAAATAAAAAAAAACTGAATTCGGCTCCGTTATGCCTGTTGGCGCATGAGCCTCAAATAAATGATTAAGTAAAAAAAAACATTAAATTTTCGATAGAGAGTGTAATAAGGGGAGCGGAGTGGAATGATTTTCACGAAGTCTGTTCAGCTACTTGGTTTTGCTGATAAAATTGAGCTGGAAGCTCGCAAATTTGAGACGATGGCGGAAACGTAGAGTAATGCGGGGCAAAAGTTCGCACCTAACAGACTTCACAAAATAACTAATAAACGAAAAGAAAACAATATCATTTTTCTTCGTTAAACGGGTCCCTATCATGTTGCCTTCAAAACGTAGTACTAGATTTTTTCGCGTTTCTTTTGTAGTTTTAGTAATACAATTTTTAATACAAGTACTCTCATGCGAACTTTTGCCCCATAGTTGGGGGAAAAGTTCGCACCTTGTACAGGATAGTTTATTGGTGTGATGTTCATTTATTTCATGTTAATTCATGTTCGTCTTTTCACTCTAGCCATGAAATCTGTTTTCTTCTGTTCTTAGCATTACGGCCCAACTGGAATACGACCTGGTGTTCAGCTTTTGTATAGAAAGTGTTTTATGAAGACTTCCGCTACTATTAACCAAGGGGCTGTCGATAAACGACGTGGTCATGAGAGGGGGGGGGGGGTTCGGCCAATGACCATTTTGTATGGACAAATAAAAAATTTTGTATGGACTAATGACCACGGTGGGGGGGCGGGGTTGGAAAGTCCCAAAAAAATGACCACGTGGTTTATGGACAGCTCCTAAGAGCTGTTCTTTCCAGCGTTACTAAAGTTGTCTAAATATATTGTAGGGTAATTATAGAGATACATGTTGCACAAAATACATGAAAAAATTAATATGCTGCAGAACTGTTGAACGGGATCGTAATCGAATCTTATCCTCGTCAGTATGATGATGAGTTATAGCTGTCAATTTACAAACTAAGCTATGAAAGACCCCGGTAAAGTAGATGAACATAAGAACTTCGGAAACACACAAAAAGACACGACGAGGATGACGAAGAAAATGTTTTAAAATGTTTTAAGCCCATTTTTCGTTTTTTGATTAAAATGGGTGAATATAAAGTTTGTCTTACAAAAGAACTTCTCACAAAACTAAGTTCAAACCCTCTGCCGGAACGATTTCAGGGTGCATACTACACATATTATACATATATAGTAGTTTCTATACGAAACCATCATTGCTTCAAAGATTCTGTAATTATATTGATGTACTAGATTCAGAAATCTTGTGCGAACTTTTGCCCCACTGCCGAGGTTTTAACTATGTCCCTTTCTGCAAGAAGCATTAGTAGTTTATTGTTTATTCGAGTGCACCTGTCGAACTACTATGGAATAACTATTCTCCGACATCGAGAGGTTATAAGATTCTTCTTCTTCCTGTTACTACAAATTCTCATTCCAAAAGGTCCAAACATTCTATCAAAACACCTAGAAACACATTTTTTCGCACAACTCTGCCAAACCATAACGAAATCATTCCAATTTTTATTGACGAGTAACTGACCTGATTATGTATCGAACCCATACAGATTTGTTTGGGTTCTTAACTTGTGCTCAGAAAAAGATCCACTGCGAACTTTTGCCCCGTGCGAACTTTTGCCCCGCATTACTCTACATCCGTTAAAAAAAAAACAGGCGAATTGGATTAGTGATTAATCGATGAAATCGAGGCGGTTGAAAAATTCGTGTAGGCTCACTAATGACTTCCGGCAATGACACCAGCAGAGAAATTTCAGGACGCAGTGTGGCACTCTGTAGGACTCTACAATCGAACAAAGTTCACCGTCACACGAAGTTAACTATCTACAAAACGATGATTAGACTGGTAGTCCTACTATGGGCACGAAACATGGACTATACGTGCAGGGGAGAAGACGTGGTGCGCAGCGAGCTAGGTAGGTCGATCAAGTGGAGAACGATTTGCGGGACCCTTCGCAGAGTGTGAACCTTGGTGTGAACTGGAGACGCACAGCCATGGGCCGAGTCGAATGGAGACTACGTACAGCAGAGGACACTCGACCAAAGTTTGACCGGTAAGGTAAGTATTTTCATAAAAAAAAACTATTAATTATATTTTATTTTTGTAAGAATCTTCTAGTCAGGTTATGTACGTCAGACATTACCCAGACTCTTCTTCGAGTTATTCTGACAGCTATTCATGGCGGAATGGTCGAACGGAACACGAAGGCAAAGCATTGCATTGATACGATGTTTCCTTTACTTGTCATCTGCAACTGATTTAAGTAATTTTGATAGCAATCATTAATGGTAAAAGCATCTTTGTCCTATACCTGCCCCTTTAAACATTAAAAGAAAAGTTTTAAAATTTGGTTGACCGCTCGCAGTTGCTACTCCAGTATCGCCAGATCAGCTTCACACAAGGAACCAATTAGATAGCTGCTTGGGACTATCAGGCATCTTCAGTGTCTTGTGTGATGACAAGGCGTTTTATGATAGATTGACACTGTTCTGTGATGAAAGTTGGAAGGCAGGGAAACGGCCTTTTTCAAATCCGTTCATGGTTTTAGCTATCGAGATATAGGTAGGAGAGAGAGAAAGTAGATGGAAAGATACAAAGTAGGAGGAAAGCCAGGGATTGAACCCAGAACCTTCTGCATATGAATCAGAAGCGATAGCCATAAGACCATCAACCTGTCCCTTTAAACATTAGGTACAGACAAAGTGAAAAGCAACGCAAAAATTAAATTTCATCCATGACTCAGCTTTCTCGTCTAATTCCCAATGAATAGTAAAACATGTGACAACTATGCATGAAACTTCATAGGGCAAAATCCGGGGACTGCCACAGAGTGCATGTTTTCAGGTACCTACCTACTAGCTTAGTATAAGAAATCTCAAGTTGCACCTTTCTTGCTCACAACATAACTCATCTTGACTGTCGGCACATGGGAAACGTGACTGGTTTCTTATGATATCATAGCATGCAACTTGACGCAGCGATGCTTTTTTTTCTGAGTGGTGAGTGAAGATCCTGTTTTTTTTTTGCCGAATGCTTTTGGGAGCTTTCACTATTGGATCAGAAGAGAGCTGAAGGTTTTTTTTTAGGTGGCCTTCGAATAGATGCTCGAGAGGAGAACACGAGTAGTTGAGTTGATATTTATTGCCCCGGACCTCATGTGCACCTGGTTATCGTGCTATGAAATTTAAATGCCATAAGACTAGCTCGATGCTATGGTAAAAGGTAGGTATTTTATGTGACAAAAAAACTTACCATTATCGCAAGAATCACAGTTGGTTGTAATACCATTCCAATAACAAATAGTCTATCTCGTAGGTTATCCTATGCTTATTACAATGTTTGGGTATTTGATTACGCCTCTTGGCCATTCGTTAAAACATACAATTTATAAATTTCATCGGTGGTGGAGTATAATATCTTACAGGATTTTTTTTCAATCAAATTCATAATTCTACAAATGTTCAGTGTGTGCATTGGTCTATGGCCTATTTTGAGTTAGACTAGAAAAAATACGTTATATTCTCGAGTGCAACCTAATAGAGAGAATAATATCTCTTCTAGCCCGTTCAACCGAAACTAACCGGAAAATGTTAGTTGCCTTAGCCTACACAAAGAAGACGAGCTGGGAACCAATTGTTCAGATATGGCCCACATAAATCCCAACCGACTGTGAACCCCCCCTCCAGCCCATCAGACACAGACTTCGGCTGGAAAGCAGTCTGTTCGGTTCCGAACGTTTGTTTTTGTTTTTATTTGTATGAATAAGTTTTTTTTTTTTTTTGAAAATGTTGTCAATTTGCCCCTACTATCCCCTTTCTGTTTCACCCCACCTTCCCCTTTCTGTTTTACCCCACTTTTCCCTTGTTTTGTAAACCTTAGTTGTTAAGTTAACGAAATGCCAATACCATTCCCCATATCGAAAAGTAAAATCATATCAGCAAAGCCAAAAGTACAGTCAGACATCCATCCAAATGTATTTCTTTCTAGAAGGTTCCTCCCATCTAGTCGCCAATCGATTTTTCTTGTTTTTGTTTCGTTTGTTTGTGTTCCCATGGAGATGGGAGGAGCCAATGACTCATAATTGCTACACTCACACTAATGAATCTTCTTGTATATAAAGATCCCCATACCGCGCGAAGCGGATCAGTTATCTTGTAAACGTCAAACGTGTAACATCGCGAATAAACGCTGAAATAGAAACCGGATTTTTCTTTCATACACCGAGGAGATCACCTGGATCCGAATTCCGCTGCCCCGGCTGCCATCCGCTGCTGCTGACCCCACTGCTACGAGGATACAGTCCACCTACCCTTGCTCAACGGAGCATCTTCCGGCGAGGCAACAAGCGTTTGTCCCCTCGTTCCGATTCACAGCTAGACCCCACCCGCGGTAATCTACTGTGAACACCGGTTCGATTGCACACGGGCAACCTGTTGCAAGCCAGCGTCATTCCCACCGCTGCTGGAGCGCCAGCAAGAGATTTTGCAGTGTCCCATCGTTCCGATCCGCAAATAGACCCTACCCGAGGTAATCTTTTGCGGACACCGGTTCGAGTGCCACACGGATTACTGCTTCATCTCTGGCCTGCTGGTTGTTGGCCAGTAGCAGGAATTGACGACCATTCGCGAGGAACCCAAATCCGACGCCTTTCCACATTGTGCACCGCACATTGTTTGGTCCTGAATCGAACCGGATAGCAGCACCGGTGGCAGTGAAAGGTTGTTCTCGCTCTGGTGGCGAATCGAAAAATCCCATCCCGTCGAGAAGTTTTCATTCCGGTCGGCGACGTTCGCGGTCCGAAAGTTAGTTCGCGCGAGTGTAGAAAGTGAAGCTTGAAACACGTCCGAACAAGTTCGGATAGGACAATTTAGTTGTGTGAGAGCCCTGTTTGGGTTAAAAAAGACAGTTGAGTAGTGTTTGTGTGCCCTATTTGGGACGAAGAAAAAGTGTACTAGTGTTTGTGAGCCCGATTGGGCTGAAAGAAAAAGTGATGTCGCTGAAGCACACGCCCCAAAAAAGTGCTTCCGACAAAATGGCCGAGTTGAAGACGCTCGTGCATCTCCGTGGCCAAGCGAAGGCCAAAGTGACCCGGATCCGAAAAACCATTGAAGAGGTTTCGGAAGCCGGCATCATGCAGTTCACCCTGGCGCAGCTGAAAGTGTATTCCCGGAATTTGGAGGCTCACTTCCAAGAGTACCTCAATTTTCATCACCAAATCACCGCATTGTTGCCTCCGGAAAAGCTGGACGACAACGATGCAATGTATCTCCAGTTCGAAGAGCAGCACACCGAAACTGCCATGATGGTGGAAACCCTGATCCTGTCCGCGAACCCGCCGCCTCCGGCTCCATCTGTAGTGCCCGCGTCCGGTGCGCATCCGGCGCAGATTATAGTGCAGCAGCAACCGCTTCCGGTTCCGATACCGTCGTTTGATGGCAAGCCGGAGAATTGGCCTCGATTCCGGCAAGTGTTTTCCGACATTATGGCCAGATCCAGGGATTCGGATGCGGTCAAGCTGCATCACCTCGAAAGGGCACTAGCAGGTGGTTCCGCCGCGAAGATCATCGACCCGAAAACGCTCAATGACGGAAATTTCACACACGCCTGGGAGCTGCTGCTTGACGTCTACGAGGATGAGCGGAAGGCGGTAGACTCTCACATCCATGGCTTGCTGGGTCTACAGCGGATGAACAAGGAATGCTCCAAGCAAATGAGAGATCTCGTGAACGAGGTAACCCGCCACGTCGAAGGATTAAAGCTACTGAACCAGAACCTGGACGGTGTTTCCGAGCGATTTGTCGTCGTCGTCCTTTCCGATGCTTTCGACCCCGAGACGAGGAAGCAGTGGGAGGGCACCATTCCCCACAAAGAGATCCCGACCTACGAAGACACCGTGATATTTCTGAAGGAGCGGTGCTCATTGTTGGAGCGCTGCGAAGCCAGCCACCCGAAGTCGTCGTCCATCAAGGAGTCCAACCTGAAGTCCGCCTCGAAGCCCCCACCGGCGAAGTCGTTCGCTATGGCTACACCTGTAGCTAATAGCGAGGCGACATGCGAGATCTGCAGTGCGAGTCATCCCAACTACAAGTGCGACAGGTTTGTTTCTTTGACGGTACCCCAACGCAGAGTTAAGGTAAGGGAACTTAATCTTTGTTTTAATTGTTTGAGGAGGGGACACCCTGCCTTGAAATGCCCTTCCACTAAATCTTGCCAGGAGTGTCAAGGAAGACACAATACCTTGCTTCATGAGCCAAAGCCTCCAAAAACCGAAGAAGAGCCCGTAGTTACTAGTCCGAAGCCCAAACAAGAGTCCGCCCCAGTTGTTGAAAGTGTTGAAGTTCCTCCTCCAGTTGAAAGTGTCTCCTCGTTGTCCAGTTCCATCCACAAGGTTCCTCGCTCTGATGGTACATTGTTGCTTACGGCCATGGTTGATGTCCTAGACAGCCATGGAAATCCCCACCCATGCCGTGCCTTTCTCGACTGTGGTTCCCAACCACATTTGATTTCCCGTTCATTTGTTGAGTGTTTGGGAGTTGAACAGGTGCCTACCCACGTTGAAGTATTCGGAGCCACCGGTAAAAGATCGGTTCTTGACAGGAAGGTCAACATTTCGTTCCGTTCTCGTTCCATGAATTACCAAACCCAAATTGAATGTTTGGTCACTGATGCAGTGACAGGTCCTCTGCCTGGTCGGAAATTGGATCCACGGTCGTGGAACATCCCCTCTGGTTTGTCGCTCGCTGACCCGTCATTCCACACCCCAGGTGAAGTCCATCTTTTGATTGGTGTCAAGCTGTTCTTCCATTTGATGTTGCCTGGACAGTTGATGCTTGGTGATCGCTTGCCAGTCCTGAAAGAGACACGATTGGGTTGGGTTGTTGCTGGTGGTGCTGAGGACGTAGATGCAAACCAGCATTGCTACACTGCCAGTCTGCGGCCGCTCACAGAGTGTATGGAAAAGTTCTGGTCTGTTGAGTCGATTGAGCCTAGTAGTACCGTGTCCCAGGAGGAGCAACAATGCGAGGAGCTATTTAATTCCACTACCGTTCGAAATGCTGATGGTACCTATACTGTCAATCTTCCGTTGAAGGAATCCGTAAGTGAACTGGAACACAATCGATCATTGGCCCTGAAGCGGTTTCACATTCTTGAACATCGCTTCGCTAAGAATGCTGATCTGAAAGCAGCATATGTTGATTTCATCCAGGAGTACAAGTCGTTGTCTCACTGTAAGATTATTTCCGAATCAGATGACCCTCCAGAAAGGCTAGTCCACTATTTGCCCCACCACGCGGTCTTGAAGCCAAGCAGTTCCACAACCCGTTTGAGAGTTGTCTTCGATGCTTCGGCACGAACAACTGGCCCGTCCCTCAATGAAGTTTTGATGACTGGTCCCACCGTGCAAGATGACCTTTTTTCGATTATCCTCCGATTTCGTAAGCATCGTTACGCCGTAACAGCTGACATTTCCAAAATGTACAGGAGAATCCGTGTTGATGAGAACCATTCCAGTTTACAGCGAATTTTTTGGAGGGATAGCCCTGACGCTCCGCTCCAGATCCTTGAGCTGACCACCGTCACCTACGGGACGGCTAGTGCTCCTTTTTTGGCCACGCGAACATTATTGCAATTGGCCCGTGATGAATCCCACCGCTTTCCGACTGCGTCCAAGGTAGTAGAAGAAGACGTCTATGTAGATGACGTGGTATCCGGAGCCGATACCATTGAGCAGGCTGAACAACTTCGTTCGGATTTGACGGAAATGTTGAGTTCAGGAGGATTCCCAGTGCACAAGTGGTGTGCAAGTGACCCAACCATTCTCGACAGCGTTCCCGAAGAAGATCGAGAAAGGTTTTTGGAGTTCGAGAATTCGGATGTGAACAAGGTTATCAAAACCTTGGGCCTGCTGTGGGATCCTGATGAAGACATTTTCCGTTTTCATTGCCAGTTGAAATTCCAAACTTTGTCCGTGCCTACCAAACGCATTGTCCTCTCTGAAATCGCGCGGTTGTTTGATCCTTTGGGACTGGTTGCCCCGGTGATAGTTTTGGCAAAGGAAATCATGCAACAATTGTGGAAGGATGGAGTAGGATGGGACGATCCCTTGGAAGGTGAAGTTTTGCAGTCTTGGCTTACTTTCAGAGAATCTTTGAAACATGTTGACATGTTCAAAATTCCTCGCTTCGTTGGTTTGGTAAGCATCGAGTACGTTGAAGTACACGGTTTTGCTGATGCTTCCAATTGTGCATACGGAGCGGTAGTGTATCTCAGAGTTGTTTCTGGTACCGACGTCAAGGTCTCGTTGCTCTGTAGTAAGTCTAGAATCGCCCCACTAAAACCACTGACAATTCCGAAAATGGAACTGTGTGCCGCCTTGTTGCTGTCAAGACTTGTTCCCAAGTGCCTTTTGTCGTTGAAAATGGATATCCAACGTGTCTGTCTGTGGTCCGATAGTCGCATTGTGCTAGCTTGGTTAAAGAAGTCTCCCAGCCTGCTCGAGGTCTTTGTCCGTAACCGCGTGACAGAGATTAATACCTCTACCGAAAGGTATAACTGGTCTTACGTTCGATCGGAAGAAAATCCAGCCGATGTTGTGTCTAGAGGTCAATTACCACAGGCTCTGGCGAAAAATGATCTGTGGTGGAACGGGCCGTCCTTTTTGAAGCTTCGTCAGTATGAAGTCGCTGTCCCAGATTTGCCTTCAGAATCAGAGCTGCCCGATATCGTTTTAGTTGTACCCGCTGTATCTGCCACTGTTGTTCTTGAGGACGTACCTTTTCTTGAAGCCTTCGGATCATTCCGAAAGTTGCAGAGAGTGATTGGTTATGTGCTACGGTTTGTGAATAACTGCAGATCAAACCACGCAAATCGTACGTTTACCAAGGGTTTGACCGTTCCTGAGCTACGCCAATCTATGATAACTATCATGCGGCTAGTGCAGCATCTGGAAATGCCGGAGGAGTTGGCTTTGATTGCTTCCGGAAAGCCTAGTCGTCGTTTGAGTGCACTAGATCCGATGTTGGTGGATGGATTGTTGAGAGTAGGTGGACGTTTGGAGAACTCTCGTCTACCGTATGACGCCCGCCACCAAATATTGCTTCCGAATAAAAGTCCAGTTTGCGAACTTCTTATTCGGGACATGCATTTGGAAAACCTTCACCTTGGACCGTCTGGGTTGTTGTCACTCCTTCGTCAAAGGTTCTGGTTGGTTAACGCCAAATCAACCATTCGCAAGGTTTTGGGAAAATGTGTGACCTGTTTCCGATTTCGCCCTAGTTGTATGCAGCCGCTGATGGGTCGTCTTCCGGAAGCTCGTGTTGTTCCATCTCCTCCATTTTCTCGCACCGGCGTGGATTTCGCTGGTCCGGTTTTTGTAAAGGTAGGTCTCCGGAAGTCCGTGCGAGTAAAGGCATATATTTGTATTTTCATATGCCTCGCTACCAAGGCCATTCATTTAGAATTGGTCTCTGACCTGTCGTCAGCAGCCTTTGTAGCAGCTCTACAGCGCTTTGTCAGCCGTCGGGGTCTGGTTGAAGAAATTCATTCCGACCACGGCACAAATTTTGCTGGAGCTAAGTCAGATCTCCATGATCTTTATTTGATGTTCCAGGATGATCAAGCCAAGGGGAAAATTAACGAGTTTTGTTCCGCTCGCGAAATAGTTTGGAAGTTCATCCCGCCTCGATCTCCCAATTTTGGAGGGCTATGGGAGGCCGGGGTAAAAAGTACAAAAACCCATCTGCGGAAGGTTTTGTCCAATGCCTGTCTCACTTTCGAAGAGTTTTACACTGTTCTTACCCAAATTGAAGCAGTGCTCAATTCACGTCCACTCTTCGCTCACTCTTCGGACACCCACGAACTAAGCGCCTTAACGCCCGGACATTTTCTGATTGGCCGTGAGTTGGTTGCCATACCTGAACCTACTCTCGAAAATGTCCCTGTAAACCGTTTGAACCGATGGAAGTATTTGCAGTCTCTGCGTGAGCATTTCTGGAGACGCTGGTCAAACGAGTATCTGAACACCTTGCAGGCTCGCTCAAAGTGGACCAAAGACTCCCCTAACGTGACTCCTGGGCTAATCGTAGTTGTAAAGGAAGATAACCTTCCTCCTCAATCGTGGAAGTTGGGCCGAGTAGTAAAAGTGTATCCTGGCAAAGATCTAGTAGTGAGAGTAGTTGATGTTCAAACAGCTACCGGGGTATACCGTCGCCCAGTTTCTCGACTCGCACCATTACCGATCCAAGACAACGATGACGCACTCGCAGATCCGCATTGAAGCCCGGGGGGAGAATGATCGGTTCCGAACGTTTGTTTTTGTTTTTATTTGTATGAATAAGTTTTTTTTTTTTTTTTTGAAAATGTTGTCAATTTGCCCCTACTATCCCCTTTCTGTTTCACCCCACCTTCCCCTTTCTGTTTTACCCCACTTTTCCCTTGTTTTGTAAACCTTAGTTGTTAAGTTAACGAAATGCCAATACCATTCCCCATATCGAAAAGTAAAATCATATCAGCAAAGCCAAAAGTACAGTCAGACATCCATCCAAATGTATTTCTTTCTAGAAGGTTCCTCCCATCTAGTCGCCAATCGATTTTTCTTGTTTTTGTTTCGTTTGTTTGTGTTCCCATGGAGATGGGAGGAGCCAATGACTCATAATTGCTACACTCACACTAATGAATCTTCTTGTATATAAAGATCCCCATACCGCGCGAAGCGGATCAGTTATCTTGTAAACGTCAAACGTGTAACATCGCGAATAAACGCTGAAATAGAAACCGGATTTTTCTTTCATACACCGAGGAGATCACCTGGATCCGAATTCCGCTGCCCCGGCTGCCATCCGCTGCTGCTGACCCCACTGCTACGAGGATACAGTCCACCTACCCTTGCTCAACGGAGCATCTTCCGGCGAGGCAACAAGCGTTTGTCCCCTCGTTCCGATTCACAGCTAGACCCCACCCGCGGTAATCTACTGTGAACACCGGTTCGATTGCACACGGGCAACCTGTTGCAAGCCAGCGTCATTCCCACCGCTGCTGGAGCGCCAGCAAGAGATTTTGCAGTGTCCCATCGTTCCGATCCGCAAATAGACCCTACCCGAGGTAATCTTTTGCGGACACCGGTTCGAGTGCCACACGGATTACTGCTTCATCTCTGGCCTGCTGGTTGTTGGCCAGTAGCAGGAATTGACGACCATTCGCGAGGAACCCAAATCCGACGCCTTTCCATATTGTGCACCGCACACAGTCAGTGCGACTGAGAACATTGCATCGACTTGCAACATTAGCCGCCACTTCTTTCACGGAAGCAAAACAGAAAGATGTATGAGTTTGCACCATGCTGCCTTTATCTAACACCAGAACAATGCTTCTTCTATGCTAGCTGGTCGGTGTCTCTGGGGTAAAGTTTGCGGGTTTACGCTTCATTGGGAACGTATGTGAAAAGTTGGCTCCATTTGTTGCAGTTTTCGGTTAGGTTCCCACTCGTCGATGACGATGGGAAAGCTTGGATTTGTGGAAAAACGAATTTAGTGTTCAATACCTTGTACTGCATGGACCGAACAAAATAATACAGAAAAGATGTGCAGAAAATGATGGTGGTCTTCATATAGGAACCGTTCTTATATCACGTAAACTACTTACCACCTTCTCCGTATTTTTTATTCATCGCTTGTGTGTTGACTATTGAGAGAACAGGTGGGTACGATCATGTGGACTGGTTCCTCAATAAGAAAATCCATATCAATCAAATAAAGAAAAAAAAATGGAATAAATTGCGCTCCCTAAGGAAAAACACGATTTTCACAATTAAACACATAAAAAATATCAAGCACCAGTCAGCACCTCAAAGTCAAGTAATAAACTACAATTCTGCAATCTCTGTGCAGTCTTTGGAATGTATTTACATACAGACATAACGCACATTTCTGGCGCTTGATCTTAATAGGTCATATCAGTATAGGAATCACGGCAATCATACGACCTATTCAAATCGAACGCTAGATTGATTGGTTCAACATAACATTCAAGAGAACACATACTCTTCAAAAGTACACCACAATACTCGGATTGCAGATGCCACTCTCCACCATCCCGATGCCCAATCTTCACCAGATCGCACTCCATTTTGTCCGCTCATCGTGCTTTTTGCCTTCCTCGCCTTTTTTTTTCCTTCTTAACCATAGGGGGATAATCTGCAAGGGTAGTGTGGGGCTGAGGCCGTCTTCTACTACAATAGTAAAAGTCAGGACTACTCTCTCCTCGACCCACTAAACACATTCCTATGGTCGCCAAACCCTACGTCTCTCTGGAACCACCAAGCAGGTATTGCTTCAGAGAGGGGCTAGTGCACATCGCTCGCTCTAGGTTAGCTACGTAGCCTGCAGCAACGAACATCGATGACTCTCTTTGAAGAGTCCATCACGGTAGCATGCTGGCGCTTAGCCAGTTTACCGAGTGGTCCTCGCCACTCCCTTTGTTCTCGGAAGGCGGGCAGGGTCAACCCCGCCTGCGCCCAACTGCTTTGCAGACATCAAGAACTGATACCCACGTGCAACCCGATCTGACCTGCCCGCAAAGGAAGGGTTTCACTACCCTTTAGGCCCTATCAGATGCACCCGAAGGTTGCAGACAGCAGGGTCTCACCTACTCCGACCCTAGCCGGGGACCCCTTTCCAACCGCGGGCTCAGATCCAACCCAGTAGACCGACGCCACGTCAGCACCGCTACCGGGACTTCCTCTCCGTGGCCACTTAATCGCTGTAAGGGTCGATCTCGACCGCAGGGTACCGGTATGACCTACGAAGCCGACTTCGAACCCCTGGACCACCTCTTGTACTGCATCTGGACTAGCCATTCTCTGAGTCCACGCGCCACCTCCTCTGTAGCTCCCAGACAATATGGGTGATAGCCGCTGAAACGGCGTTCCAGCCAAACTCATCCCTACACATCCTCTGGACAAGATTGTCCGGAGTAGTGTCCTCCCCCCATGTGGCAAGCATACGGTCACGCTAACGAGCACAAACCGGACATTCGGGAGAACCCGCATGCCCGAACCGGTGTAGATGCTGTCGGTAGCAGTCATGGCCTAAAAGGATCTGTGTCAGGTGGAATGTAACTTTCCCATGGCGCCTAATTAATTCAACTATCTACCCTCGGTATCAACCTATGGGTCCACCTTCCTTTGATGGAACTGTCCTACGCGCGGTGCCATTTGACCATAGAGGCCATCCTGGCAGTCCTGCGTATGCGTCTTGTGCCGCGCATTTTCAAGCACTTCATGTCCTCACTGATAAGGATGCCGATAAGCACCATACCAGTAATGACGCAGAGAGCGTCGTGTGATACGGTATGGTACGCGCTCACAACCTTCAGGCACATAAGCCTGTAAGTACTTTCCAGCTTCAGTCGGTAGCATTCAGTACTTAGCGCAGTGCCCCACGCCGGACCTCCATACCTTAGTATGGACGTAGCGACACTATCCAGAAGCTTAAGCTTACTGGCGTTCACCGAAGAGCTATTGGACATCATCCGGGACAGTGCCGCAATAGCTGTGGAGGCTCTTTTACAGGCATAATCAACGTGGCTAAAAAAGGTCGATCATCACGCCCAATTGTTTGACGGAGCGCTTTGACGGAATAGTGCACTGATCACCGCCTCCTGCTCCGACTTTCGGTTGTTAACAACCGTCACCTCAGTCTTGTGGTGAGCCAGCTACAGATTCTTGAACCGCATCCACGCCTCCACAGCCTTGATCGAATGGTCGGTAGCCAACTTCACTTCTTCGATCGACTCCCACCGTAGACTTCCCACTGGGTACTCTAACCTCAACACCTCGTCGTACATGACATTCCATAACACCGGACCCAGGATGGAACCTTGCGGAACTCCTGAGGTTATGTGAAAGTACTCGATTCTGAAAGTAACCCCAGACGCAGGAGCGCTTCGACAATAGCCACCCAACTGGCGCTTTTGATCGCGTTCCTTACATCCAGGGTCGCTACAGCACAGTAGCGAATCTCTTACTGTTTGGGGCGCCGCAGTGCCTCAAGCGGGTAGCTCTTGGATTCCTGGCGGGATGGAGTCTCGCAAGACCTGGGGTACCAGAAACCCTTCTTTGATCCGGTTCGAAGGACCAAATGTTGAGGCACCGCAGTGCCTCAAGCGAGTAGTTCTCGGATTCCTGGCGGGATAGAGTCTCGCAAGACCTGGGGTACCAGAAATCCTCCGTTGATCCGGCTCGAAGGACCAAATGTTGAGGCGCCGCAGTGCCTCAAGCGGGGAGCTCTAGGATTCCTAGCGGGATGGAGTCTCGCAAGACCTGGGGTACCAGGTATCCTCCGTTGATCCGGCTCGAAGGACCAAAATGTTTGGGCGCCGCAGTGCCTCAAGCGGGAATTTTCTTTCTCGCAAGAAAGAAACACGGGGATTGTACTTTGCACTAAAAGCACTTTATTCACTCCACTTGGCGTTGTCCAAGCCACGCCAACGCTTATTAGTACACTTTACTTCACTGGTATTACTAAACACTACTTGACCGTTTGCCGGGTCAGAATAAACTATTTCCTTGTTCGGTGGTGGTACTTTCCTTTTATAGCACTCCGGAAGGCATCCAGAATGTTCTACAATATTCCCGGATAAAACATTCTAGAACCTTCCGTCGATCTGGCTGCACTGCTCGAACGAAGTAACTCACGGTCACTCACGAGCGGCCTGCACATGTTCTTCCAACTGGGTGCCGCCGCGATGAGGCGCGCGCGCTCGCAGCTGTCATCATCAATCATCATCGTCGGTGGTGAGTGGTCCCGTACTGGGATCGTTGTCGCCGCCGTGTTTACTTTTGTGGGAGCTCGAGTGACGCTGTTCAATCTCGTAGGAGAAAGTGGGGCACATTTTCCACCGGAGCGTCCTATGGGCGCGAACATACTTCCCCCGGGCTGGAAGTATTCCTGTCGATGCAACGGCATCGGATGACGGTTGGCTTCTCTGCAATCGAGTTGAAGCGGTGGTCGACTCGTCGGAATGTTTCCCTGTTGTCTTCGTCGTGGCGGTTGGTGGCGACACTTGGTGGGCACTTTGACACAAGATATCTCCATCAGTTTGGATAATCCAGCGTGTCCTTCCTTGGATGGGCTGAGTTGCTCGACAATCATCTCAGAGCAAACTTCCGCACTGATAAACTCGCCCACCAGAGCAGGCGTCGAAGCATTCGCATAAGTCCTTGGTGGTGGTTTCGATGGCTTGGTGTGCCACTTCTTCGTGGCCTTCAGTCTTTGAAGGTCATGGAACCTTCCTTTCTCGCTGTTACTGTCAAAAACCGTGACACGTACAGCAGTGTCCAGAGCCAGCATCACGCTGACTACTGTAACAGTTTCACACTCCATGGTCTCTGAGCCCTTGGGAAACACCGCTGGCTTTACCGATGTCTTCACATACGACGGCTTAAAGGGCTCCACCTGAGCGGATTCCACTTGGTGGAAAACTAGGTCGAGGACTGTCACAGGTGAGAGCTCTTCGTGTGACAGCAGACGCGGTTCGTCCAGAACGATCTCCCATGGGATTGCAGCTGTTGCACCACACAATGGCTTTACGTGCGACAGCTTGAAGCGCTCATCATGAGCGATCTTCACGTGTCTCGGGGTTTCTGCAGTGGAATCTGGCAGATCATCACTGCACAGCTTGCAATGCTCCTTGTACGCGGACTCTGGTTCTACGGCTGATGTCGCTGTGCGTAGAGATTATTCTACGCAGGACAAATCAGAGAGCTCCTCCTGAGCGGACTCTGACCCTCTTGTGCTTGTCGTGGACTCGGTGGTACGTGTCTGGAGATTCATCAGCTCCTTTACAGACGGATTAGCCTGCATTCTCGGGGTGTAGGCGGATCCTTCGACGAAGGTTGCAGTGTGAACGGGCTGTTCCACACTGGACGGACCAGAGAGCTTCTCCTGAGCAAGCTCTGGGCACTTCACGGCTGCCACTGTCACTGTCCTTATGCTGGACTCCACATGATGTAGCTGCTGCTCGCTACAGGTCAGCTTGGAATGCTCCTTCCGAGCGGATTCTGGATGATCGACGGGTGTCGTAGAATGCACGTTTGGATACGATTCTACTCTTGGCTGATTGGAGTTCTTCTTCTGAGCGGGCTCCGAACGGTGTCGATGATCTACTTCCTGCTGTAGACCAGGGGCTCCTGACTCGTCAGACTTCACGGTGTGACTTGGTGAGCCAAAGCGCTCCTCCCGAGCGGACTCCGACTGACGTTGGTTCCGGTTACTTACCGGCTTGCAGTGCTCCTTCTGAGCGTTCTTCGGTTGATGGTCTGATTGCACAATGGATGTACAGGATAGCTTCGTCGGTGTCAATTCTGCCTGGAGAGAAGTCCGCTTCCATTCTGCGCCTTGTCGATCTTCAGTGCTTGGTACGCCACATCTCGTTGTGTGACGCGGTTCGTTCGTACAGGACGACCTATCGTGTTCCCTGTAAACGTTGTTCGGTTCGTCCTTGGGCGTCTCAGAGATTGCCGGCGGCTCTAGACTGGATGAGTCGTAGAGTTCTTCTGAGACGGACTTCTCCTGATGCCGATTATGGAAGCCACCAAACGCTCGGCACTCTTTCGGCTGCGACTTGGCTGGTGGCTGGGTAGGTGTCACAGTGTGATTTGTTGGCGTCACACTGGACCAATTGGAACGCTGAGCGGATTCCACATTGCTGACGGTCGTCGCAACGTGATGTGACGGTTTCACGTTAGACTTGTCAGAGTGCGCCTCTTGAGTAGGCTCTGACAGCTGCCTGCTTTGGAAGCTTTCCAAAACACGGCGCTCACTCTTGCTGAGTTCGTACTCACCAGCCAAGCTCGCGAATAGCTGCTCTATCCTTAGCAGTGCTTCGGTGTGCAGGCGGTAGAAGTTCATCTCCAAGTCACCCTGATCCTCGAACTCCGATGCCGGGATGCGATCCAAGATCTCCTGATGAAGCTTGGCGTACTCCTGGTAGTACATGCTTAACTTCTTCTCGTACACCCGCAGGAGCGATGATGTCATCTTCGACGGGTCGTGCTCTGCCTCTACCAGGTTTCCCAAGATGTGCCGGGTCTTCCGCGAGACCTGCTCACGGAGATGGATAAGCAGCTGTGCCTCATGCATGGCGGGTGCCTCCAATTCCGGTGTGTGGTGTCTAATTTTCACTTCTACGGTCGGTGGTTGGTCGATAAGTCCTCTTTTCGGTGCTCACGCAAGAATTCACCGACGGTGCCGATCTACTTTACCGGCGGAAATCGGCGGCTGGTCGCCTTGTTGACCAGGGGATCGATTTGTCAGGAACGAACGCCTCACTGACCGGTGATCTTCTCGTTGGTGTCTAGCGGGGGCTGTCCCGCTTCCACTAATATCTTCTTGATCAGCAGAAGGCTTTGACGCTACCGATCGCAAGGCTCGCTAACCGGTAGACACTTGTCTTCTTGGTGGTCTTGCCGGCGGCAAGAATGATAACTCCGATGCCGATCCTCTGACCGACGGGAATTACACTCGCCTCGTTGACCACTGAAACACTTCTGGGGCCAACGATCTCGGTAATCCGCTGGAAGTCTCCTCGTTGGTGTCTTTGCCGGCGGCAAAGATGTCACCCTTGATGCTCGCCTCAATGACCAGCAGGACACTTCGCTGCGGTCGACTGCCTCTTGGATGCGCTGGTGTCCTCACCGGCGGTAAGGACCGTTGATACCGATCTCTCGTTGACCGGTACGAAACTCCTCGGCTGGTCTCCTCGATGACCAGCTGGACGCCTTTCTAGGACCGACCGACTCGTCGATCGGGGGGATTCCTTCGACGGGATGGTGTCTTTGCCGGCGGCAAAGAAGTCACCGTTGGTGCCGATCGTCCACAGATCGACAGGGATTCCTCGACTGGTCGCCTCGTTGACCAGGGGAACAACTCGCTGGTGCCGATCTCCTCGCTGACCGGCGTAAAATCCTCCAGGGAAAAGGATCTCGGTTCCACTGATCTTTCCTCGACCAGCAGAAATCTTCTTTGGGACCGACCCACTCGTCGATCGGAAGAAATTCTCCGATGGGATGGTGCCTCTGCCGGCGGCAAAGAAGTCACCGTGTTGGTGCCGATCGTCCACAGACCGACAGGGATCCTCGACTGGTCTCCTTGTTGACCAGGGGAACAACGCACTAGTGCCGACCACCTCGTAGACCGGCGGAAAATCTTCCAGGGGAAAGGGTCTCGGTTCCACTGATCTCTCCTCGATCAGCAGAATGCCTCGCTGGGACCGACCGACTCGTCGTTCGTAGAATTCTTCCAATGGTATGGTGTCTTTGCCTGCGGCAAAGAAGTCACCGTTGGTGCCGATAGTCCACAGACCGGCAGGGATTCCTCGACTAGTCACCTCGATAACCAGCAGGACACTTCGCTGCGGCCGACCGACTCTTCGATAGGTTGGTGTCCTCGCCAGCGGCAAGGATGTCACCGTTCGCAACGATCCTCTCGTTTACTGGTAGGGATCCTACGACTGGTCGCCTCGTTGACCAGTAGGAAACTTTGCTGGGGCCGACCGACTCGTCGATCGACGGATACCCTCCGATGGGATGATGTCTTTGCCGGCGGCAAAGACGTCACCGTTGGTGCCGATCGTCCACAGACCGGCAGGGATTCGACTGGTCGCCTTGATGACCAGCAGGACGCTTCGACGGTGAACCGGGGACTGTAGAACGGTTCCACTTCACGGGCCCTGAATCCGGTTCGGACGGACCAAAATGTTGAGGCGCCGCAGCGCTTGGATTCCTGGCGGGATGGAGTCTCGCAAGACCTGGGGTACCAGGAATCCTCCGTTGATCCGGTTCAAAGGACCAAATGTTTGGGGCTCCGCAGTGCCTCAAACGGGGATTTTCTTCCTCGCAAGAAAGAAAACACACGGGAATTGTACTTTGCACTAAAAGCACTTTATTCACTCCACTTGGCGTTGTCCAAGCCACGCCAACGCTTATTAGTACACTTTACTTCACTGGTATTACTAAACACTACTTGACCGTTTGCCGGGTCAGAATAAACTATTTCCTTGTTCGGTGGTGGTACTTTCCTTTTATAGCACTCCGGAAGGCATCCAGAATGTTCTACAATATTCCCGGATAAAACATTCTAGAACCTTCCGTCGATCTGGCTGCACTGCTCGAACGAAGTAACTCACGGTCACTCAAGAGCGGCCTGCACATGTTCTTCCAACTGGGTGCCGCCGCGATGAGGCGCGCGCGCTCGCAGCTGTCATCATCAATCATCATCGTCGGTGGTGAGTGGTCCCGTACTGGGATCGTTGTCGCCGCCGTGTTTACTTTTGTGGGAGCTCGAGTGACGCTGTTCAATCTCGTAGGAGAAAGTGGGGCACATTTTCCACCGGAGCGTCCGATGGGCGCGAACACTTACACTCGATTGCTTTCCCGGCGGTATTTGTAACCGACATGATAGCGTCTACGGTCGACCTAGCTTTCCTTCCGGAAGCCGTACTGGCAACTCGAGAGACCATTTACACCCTCGGTGTGCCTCAACATTCTATCGAGGATGATCTTTTCGAGCACCTTCCAAGCCGTGTCGATCAAGCAAATTGGTTTATATGTCGGCGGGTTTCCGGGTGGTTTCCCCGCATGTGGCAATAGAGCCAGGCACTGTCTGTTCCATACTTCTCAGAAAATTACCTCGGCCAGGCATTTCTGCATAGCAAACCTGAACATCTCGAGAGCTTCTCCAATAGCTACTTTTAAGGCCAGGCTCAAAATTCCGTCCGGACCTAGGGCCTTACCTACGCTAAGAGACTTTGATATCCCCGCAAGTTCCACATCGGCGACCTTCTCCTCATCGCCAGCCCCAGTTCCCGACTGTCCTACGAAAGGAGGCCAAAGAGTCGGATCATGACGCAGAAAATGCCCCTCGATGATCCTCTCCAACATCTCTGGAGATTGCTCGGTAAGAGCCACTACACCTCTCGTGTTGGCCACACGATCCTGTAGGCATCACCCCACGGATTTGCATCAGCACTCTGCTGATAGAGACACTCGAAGCAGGCTTTTTTGCTTGCCCTTATCTCGGTCGTCAACGCAGCTTTTGCAGTGGCGAACACCACGCGCCGTTCGTTTCGCTCTTCCGCGGATCGTTCTCGCTGCATCCGCCGTCTAACGCGGCGCAGGTCCGCAATTGCGTTTGTCCACCAGTAAGCCAGTTGCCTCCCATTTCTCGCCTAAGGAGTGTATCGTTAAGTAGTTGAAAATGTTTACAATAGCCTCAACAATAGTTTAAAACAACTTTTGGGTAATTTTATTCTTGGAGAGACTGTATAAATCCTTGAATAAAGAAATGGCTTTTCTAAATTTCTAAAAATGTTCTTTTAACTAGGTTTTTAACCTAGATTACTGAACGCATGTTTTTAAATTTTTGCACACCTTCTAAAAAATTGAAATTGCGAAAAAAGTTCGATAATGTTCGAAAATTGTTAACTTTTTTGTGCAAATATAATAAACTCCTGAATCCTCATGATAAAGGCAAATTACTTTTTTCAAGAAAAATCTCCACTGCATTTAAGCGCAATTCTTAAAAATGAAAAAAGGCCATTTTTGAGCAACCCCTTTTTTCTATGCTCCTCCAAATCATGTTTACGCAAATAAGAAATACATAAAATGAAAAATTCGTTTTTTTTAATTGGGGTATGTTTTTTAATTTATGAAATTACAAATTTACAAATTTTATTCGCTACAGATTTTTGAAATGGTGAAAAATCTTAACAAAATTGCATTTTGTGCAGATTTTTATTTTGTGAGGTGTATTCATTTAACCATATTTTGAATAATACTAAACATTTTCCAAATTTTTCCAAGCTGTTCTAAACTTAACTACATTGTGAAGATTCCATAGAAGAACCGAAATGAAAAGACCAACCTAGCTTTGAGATAGAGCATCCTGAACATTTTCAACTACATTCCGATACACTCCTTAGGCATGGTCGCATCACACGCACGTGAGAGCACCACTACCAGCTCGTCGCCGTCTAAACCAAGTAGGTTTTGCTCACGGCAAAGCGCCTCCCTTAATACCCCTTCGTCGAAGTATGATGTAAGGGCTTAGCCTTGGCCTCTACCCGCTGCCTGCTGCAGTTGTAGTCGATACTGCAGCGAACCGCCAGCGGTGTAGCTATCGTCTTCTCTCCAGTTCGAACTATTTGTTAGGCCAGCACTACAAAAAGTAACGTCACGGTGGTGCAGAGGGCCGAATTGAAAGATTCCCATCCTGGGCGATTGCCAGCCATCGCTTTGACCTGTGGTCAGGTCAAATTTCTGACGACTTGCTTGATTTCGTTGTTGAGGCTGCGCCGCCATGAGCCTCTGGGTCTGCCTCTGCTGCGATGTCCTGCTGGATTCCAATCTAACGCTTGCTTGAAGATTTCGTTTCCGCTCTTGCGTAGAGTGTGGCCGAGCCACCTCCACTTTCGCTCCCGAATTTCTGTCGCTATCGGCTTTTGATGACATCGATGATGGAGCTCCACGTTGGAGATCCAATTGTGACGCCACCATGCACGAATTGTATATCGCAGGCATCTATTGATGAAGGCCTGCAGTCGTTGAGTGTTCTCCATTGATACACACCAGGTTTCACTGGCGTATAGCAGCACAGATTTCATGTTCGAGTTAAAAATTCGCATTTTGGTGCGTCGACTGATCTGGTTGTTTTTCCATACATTTCTTAATCTCGCAAAAGCAGCCCTCGCCTTCTTGATCCGTGTTCCGTGTCGATATTGATGCCGCCATCGGCCGCCATTTGGCTACCAAGATATTGGAAGCTTTCAACATTCTCCACGGATTCCCCAGCTACCGCAAAGATGGAAAGGTTGACCGTGTTTACATCCAACGATTAAGTCTTGTTGACGTTGATAGTAAGACCAGCCGCTGAGGAGCGGTTGGCAAAATCATCGAGCTTGCTCTGCATATCACAGTGCCGTTGAGCTGGGAGAGCAACGTCATCAGCTAGTTCGAAGTCATATAGGTGCTCCATTGTAATGGCCTGCCTAGCAATCCACGACTTGGTTCACGGTCAATCGCACCTACCAGGATCTCGCCCATTACGATGAGGAACAGTAGCGGTGATAGGTGCCTCACTCCAGCAACGACCCGGATGGGATCGGACAAAACACCGTTGTGCAGTACTCTGCACGAATATGCTCTGTACTGTGCTTCAATGAGGCCGATGATTTTCTCAGACCCTTGCGCCTGAGGGCTTCCCACATGTTTCCGTGATTGAGACGGTCGAAAGCTTTTTCGTAATCAATGAACACCAGGTAGAGAGACTCTTGGAATTCATTGATTTGCTCCAGGATGATACGGAGCGTGACAATATGGTCCACACAGAATCGTCCGGCACGGAATCCTGCTTGCTGCCGTCGGAGAGTTGCGTCAATCTTCTCCTGTATCCGGTTAAGGATCACTTTGCAGAGGACTTTGAGAACGATACACAGTAACATGATGCCCCGCCAATTATCACATACAGTCAGGTCATCCATTTTGGGTGCCTTTACTAAGACGCATTACATCCAGTCGGCCGGAAATGTCGCGGTTTCCCATATGTTGCAGAATAATTGATGCAGTAGTTGTGTGGATACTACGGGGTCAGCTTTGAGCATCTCAGCTGATATGTGATGGACCTCTGGGGCTCTGTTCTATTTCATGCTACGGATGGCTGTTTCTATCTCCTACACTGATGGAGCTTCGGTGTTGACACGCGTTATGCGTCGAATCCTCGGCGGATCATGCTGGGGTGTTGATGGCGTGGCCGACACTTGAAAAAGGTTTCCAAAGTGCTCGAACCAGCGCAGCGTTTCAGTTGGTCAGGTTAGCAACTGTCCAGACGTATCTTTCACGGGCATCGCGGTATTCATTTTAGTCCCACCAAGGCGACGTGAAGCATCGTAGAGGAGACGGATGTCGCCGGTGTTTGCAGCTTTCTCGGCTTCGTCGGTTACGGCTTTGGGCTACGGGCTACAGCTTTGGCTCCCCGTGTTTTCGCTCGCTCTATCGCGGCTCTACTGCTTTGTCCGGGTGCGAAGCTCGCCCAAATTAATCTCGCCGGTGGCGATGAAGGCGTTCTTGATGGCGCTCCATTGATTTTCTACGCTTCCACCTGCTGGAATATCCGCAGCACGGTTCTCTAGCTCCTCGACGAAGGACCTTATCACCGCAGCGTCTTCCAGTCAGCGTGCATTGAACCGGTGCCCGATTTTCTCCTCCTGTCGATGGATCTTTGCAATGCGCAGCCGGATCTCGGTGCTACGTTTGTTCCATAAGATACCGTCTCCATTTTCGGCTGACGCCATCACAGAAAACCCATGTCACTTTGTGCACTGGCTAATAGGGAAAGACCGATCCTCCAATCATCATGTCATATTTGACACAAAACTCTGAAGACAGCTCACCGTTCTCGCTCATTTCTCCGAGACCATGGCATTCCATGACGTGTTCATAGTCCGAGTTCTGGAAACCAACCTTCGCGTTGAAGTTGCCCATGAGGATATCCTTATGGAACCTTGTCCACGACAGCGTTTAGTTGACTGTAAAACTACTCTTTGTTTTGCATTTCACCAGCATCTTTTGACGTGTACACGCAACCTGAGATTGGCAGATTCTAATACAAATTGGTATGAAACATATACAAATATTGTATTAGGGCCTTGCAAATACAAAAATTGGTATGTGGCAGTATACCAAAAATTGTATTGGCTTCCTAGAATCTGGAAAAGGAAAATTCCGCATGTGTGCGTGTGCTCTGTCGCACTGGTTTCTCATTATTTGTTCTATTTTTAGACTGATCATGGCAGCAGCGGCGGCATCAAATACCAATACATGTTTAAAAAGAAATACGGGCTGCGGCGAGAATCGAACCGAGACACTATCACGGTAATACACGGTATCCTGCGCTCTAACCAGCACGGCTATAACTGCACATGATTAGATAAGAGGCTGAAAGCCATCATCATCAACACAAACGTGGCTTGATGATGGAAGTGATACAGCCGCCACACTGCACAATTGGTCCAGAGCCGTATTTGCGAAGACAAAACTGTTTAAGCTTCAGCTTTAAGTTTTTAGACACATATTGTGTTTTAGAAAGTTTATTTTCAATTGGTGACCCTATTCCCTATTATTGTTATGTTAGGGTGGTTCGTCTGGTTAAACTGATTCAAAAATCTGCTTTCTAATAATTTTATTTGCGATGCCATGATGGATGGTGATGGATCGTTTAATTAGAAATTCCACCAATAAACGGCAAATTTTAAATTTCATATATCTCAGGACTCTCACCACTTAGAAAGTTGGTGTCTTCGACAACTTTATTAAGTGAGTCAAGGGCTTACAGTTAATGGTACATTAGGCGGCGCTAGTTACACATTTGCAAAATCATTCAAATGATTGATATTTTTTCGTGAAGTAATCAACAAGCTGTGTGTTTGTTTTCTTTGAACGTGTCTAAGTCAAGTCAAAGGTTTTTCAAAGAGCTATGTATTAGTCATAATTGTGCAATGTCGCATTTCATTCGGTTCACTTGATCCAGAGATATAGCAATTAAACGAAGAACACTCAAATATGAACTACTTTATTAGAGTTGCTCCAATTTTATGTAAAGTTATCCAATCGAGCCCAAATTTGTACCGTTTATAGCTTACTAGTTGTGCAACTGGCAGGAAAAATTTGAGAATATTTGGTGCATTTTTGAAAAAGTTACAGCTTGCTGAATATATTTGAAATAATAAATAAAAGTTGCATGCTTCAATTAATTCGTAAATAGCGCCGCCTACTGAGAGAACCTTGAACCAATTAGCTAATGAACTGAGCAGCCGTAACCAACCTAACAACATCGCCGAAGACATCAACTTTCTAAGTGATCTAAGTCCTGAGATATATGGAATATAATATTTGTTTGCTCACTAGCGCTGCCTTGTGGTGGAATTTTGAATCAAACGGCTCATCATTTGTTAGTTCTTGACCAGCCAAATAATATTGCCGAAGACACCAACTCTCTAAGTGGCCGGGGTTCTGCTAAACCGAACTAAGCGCCAAAGACTTTATTCCGAGATATTTAAGCTTAAAGTTCAACCACTCACCAATAAACAAAAGCTAAGATTATTTGAAACTTTTCCGCATACATATAACTTATAAGCCTTTGTTAACCATCAGAGATGAAGAATACATGTAAATTATTTAAAATCATTGATATAATTACATTTAATTTCTCAGTACTTCGCACTCAGTTCACTCTGGCAGAACAAAAACATTGGAATATGGTTTATAGTCTTGTTTATAGTTCAGTGTGGCTGACTCTGTTTTTTTTGTTTCAGAGAAAACCAGTCGGAATGTGAAAAAAATCTCGATTTTTCATCGTCTATGAAGTTGAAATCGATATCACTCACAATCCTTCACATGAATCAGAGAGGACGCCTATGGTATGGTAGCACGGAGGTCTCAAAACAGTTTGAAATATGGATGGCGGAAGGCCTCCCAGCTCAGCCCTTCCCACCCATGTTTTCTCATTCTTCATTACACCAACAAAGCTAGCCATGAAAATGTTTGACAATTCTCAGGTCATTTTGACAGACCACACACATGCACGAAAAAGACGGATCATATATTCTACTTTATCGACCTTGTTGCCGTACTTTTCATGCTCATGTTACATCTGTCAAAATGACCTGAGAATTGTCAGTCATTTTGAGGTTAGGTTCGTTGGTGTAATAAAGAATAGGCGGTGCATGTGCAGGCACAGAGCAAGAGTGATTATGTCAAATGATGTCAGTGCATGTCCTGAAGTCCTCAAATGTGAAAGTGGAGCAATTTGTGAACCTCAAATTTATGCTGGTCAAAGAAAACCATGAAAATGTTCTGCCAAAGTGAACCAAGACAAAACAAATTTCAAAAATACGAAAAAGATTCGAACTTGGATCATTTGAGTGATAACCAAGCGCGTTACCTCTAGGTCATTTTACCTACCTGAAGGTCAGTCGTTAAGTCAGAATCAAGTTCTGAACATTCTTCTCAAGGATGATTTTCGTGAAAACGCCATTTTTCGATCAGCCAAAGCGAACCAAGTGTTTGATTTTTTTTCAAGCTTTATTATTCTAATTAGCCTTGTTGTTCAATGACGGCCCCTGTGTTAAATTATCAGTATGAGGTGTGTCGACGTAACGCAAGTATTTAAAACCAGTTGATTTTTGTATTGTTGAGAACAAATTGATTCTAAAATGCAGTGGATTTGGTTCGGTCTGGCTGAATGTGATTTGGAAAAATGGCGATCAGCGCCATCGAAATATAATTTGATTCTCCAACATCCGCATTTGTAATAACGTGTTCAATTCTCTAAAAGATTGTTACTATGAGTCGGTTAGAAGTTATAAATCTGACGGCGATGACGAGAACTTGAAATGTTCTTCATCTGGACCAAAACTAAAATATTTCACTGATTCTATGGAGTGGTTTACAGTTCACTCTGGTTGGATGAAATTTTAATTTTTGTATGTTCTGCCAAACAGAAATTTTGAATTTACTCCACGAAGAGCTGTCAGAATTATTGGATTTTTACATGGAAGGAGGATCGTCAATTTCTTCATCCAATAGTTAAGAAAACTCAATTTATCAAAAAATGGTCTTTGGTTCGGTTTAGCAGAACCCCGACCAAGTAATCAGGATGATGAGATATTTGGTATAAACATTTCATCAGTGTTACGTCTGTTTGTCTCTGGTATGACAGATATCACAGACAGCAAGACGTAGCACTGGCGAAATTTCCATACCGTACATCTTAGCACCATGATTACTTAAATATTCGGTATACTTGGCAAAGTTGTTAGGCCAGCCAAGGTATTACTGGTGATGGGCCGTTTGATTCAAAATTCCACCACTAGGTAGCGCTGTCAGTAGACGGCGCTAGTTGCAAATTAGTAGAAACATGTATCTTTTACTTATTATCTCGATTATATTCAGCAACCTGTAACTTTTTATAATTTGTAGGGAATATTCTCAAATTTTATCTGCTAGTTGCACAACTAATTAGCTATAAATGGTACAAATTTGAGCTCGATTGGATAGTTTTACATGAAGTTGGAGCGACTCTAGTAAAATGTTTCATATTTGAGTGTTCTTCGTTAAACTGCTATATCTCTGGATTAAGTGATCCGAACGAATTGAAATTTTGCACATTTATGACTAATATATAGCTCTTTGAAAAACCTTTGACTTGACTTAAATATGTTCAAAGAAAACTAAATTACAACTGTTTGATTGCTTTACGAAAAAAAAAACATTCATTTCCATAATTTTGCAAATGTGTAACTTGCGCTTTCTTGTGGCAAAATTTCGAAACAAGTGGACCATTAACTGTAAGCCCTTGACCTACCAAACAACATTGTCAAAGACACCAACTTTGTAAGTGACCAGAATTCTGAGATATATTAAATTAAAAATTTGCTTGACCTCTAGCACCGCCTAGTGGTATATACAAAAGCATACTAAGTTTTGAAAATTGCCTAAAACATTTTTAGCAAGTTGTATCTTTTTATAAAATCCACCAAAACTATTCAAATTTTGATTACTTGTTCCTCAACGAGTTTGATTTAATTGGTGTAAATTTGGGCTTGATTGATAATTCAACTTTACACAAAATTAGAGCCCTTCTATCTATATCTAGTTTTTGACTTCCGTTTATCAAATTACTGTACCTTAGGACTAAGCGAACCGAATTAAATTAAATTTTGAAAGTTTGTGACTAATGTATTGGTCTTCAAGTATCGTTGGACTCGACTAAAATATGACCAAAGGCAAAAAAGTTGCAATTTATTGAAAACTTTTCGAAAAGTTCTAATGATTCGAATGTTTTATCCAAGGGCTGAAAGTCTCTTTAATAAAGACAAATCAATGAAATCAATCGAATGTTTTATTTTTGTAAATTTGCTATGACTTTGTAAAACATTCTGATATTGTATAGAGAATAATTAATCAGCAGATTTTTGGATAAGCCACACTTGATTGACCGTAATCATTTCACAATAATGAAAAAAAAAGAAATGGCAGAAACATTTTTGTCTTCGTATATACGACTCTAGACCCATTGTGCACTGAAAAGCCCGCATCCAGCAGGTGAGGAATTCCACGGGGTCATGTCAGTCGATCCTGAGCGACCATTTCAAAAATATCTGAAACTTTGCCCAGTTTTTCAATTTCATCTAAATCGCCATTTTTCGATATTAAACCTTCATATTCTCTCACGATTAACTTTTCAAAAGGGTGTATGCGAAAATAGTTCAAAAATATTCTAAAAGCTGTACAGCAAAAACGGATTGTTCGATTGTTTTGAATTTTTCAGCAAAGTTAGATAACTAAATGATGATTCCTTAGAAAATATACACTGTAAAAAATTTATTTTTTTACTTTAAAAAAATATGATCTTTGTCACAAAAACTAAAATATCTCAAAACCCTATCTTTTTACCAACGTCTAGGGGAAATGGCCCATTATATCAGCTATCTACCATAAAATTTTGGTGATGGTAAACTGATAAACAAAAAAGTTATGACATTTCAAACACTTCACAATTTCAACATTTAGTAACAAAAAAAATTTTTTTTCTGTGTAAATTATTTCGAGAATTATATTTTGATGCTGATTTTATTGTAAAAGCTACCGCCTGAATTAAACAAGTTGTTTTCATGATATTTTTGTTTGATTATTCATAATTACTATTTGAAACTTAGACGCGATCCAGTCTTGTGATCAAAAATACGCGTATACGTCTAGTTTATCTGCAAAAAAAATACCTCTTAGAGAACATAGGGGCTGTCCATAAACCACGTGGTCATTTTTTTGGGACTTCTCAACCCCCCCCCCCCGCGTGGTCATTTGTCCATACAATTTTTTTTATTCGTCCATACAAAATGCTCATAGGCCGAACCCCCCCCCCCCCCTCATGACCACGTGGTTTATGGACAGCCCCATACTTTATGATCGGAAGAATGCGAGTAACTTCAACAACAACAAATGCATGAGAGGTACATACCACAGACAAACAGACGAAACGCCTAGAACAATTTTCGTGAAAATCCATCGCCCAGTTCACACTACCACCACCTGGTGGAAATGTTTCACGAAACACTGCGTTGTGCAATATCGTCATCAGAAGGCGCTAGTGTGAAGCGTCAAACGCAAAGAAAAACGATGGGCGCTCTTCTGGCTATGAAAGCCACAACCAAGATTCAAAGTGATCGTTAAAGGCTTGGTCAATGAAAATTTCGTCAGTGTTACGTTTGTTTGTCTGTATACATACCATGACAATGCTCACGAAAAAGCAAAAAAATACTACTGCTATGGATATTAAAAATTTTATAGTATTTTTTTTTTCAGCCAAGCAAACAACACCAAACTAGTCAATAAAAACTAATAAGTGATTTTGTTTATTATAATCTAACGAAACACAAGATCAGTCGCTTTTCCAAAGGTCTTCAACTCAACGCTCTCTTCACTGGCGTAGCCACGGGGGGGGTTTTAGGGTTAAAACCCCCCCCAGAGCCAAAATTTGTGGAACAAATTTTCAGTATAAAGCGCTTTGCGCCGAAAAAATTTTTCGGCTGCGCCGCTATTTTTAAACCATGAATACAATTACTCCTTACTGTTTACAAAAAGTTTGTGTCAAATCAAAAAAGGTATTATTGACCGTTAAAAACCCCTCCCAGAGACAATTTCTGGCTACGCCACTGGCTCTCTTGTAGACCGTTTGATGAAAAAAAAAATGTTCAAAAGCGTTACGAAATCTCACCGAAAGCACCATAGATAAACTGAAAGAGACTGGTTATGCCCAAATGTCCACATTGAATACAAATTTACGCATTCGCACGTCCTGCCGTCTAGACTTTGACAAACGAACCAACTGTATATCATCGGTAAAGCAGAGCGCAGGAAGTTCGAAAACGACAACAACTGAGAAATTGCCAGAAATGCTAAGTGCAGAGAGTCATGCCACCGTACCATCAGCGACATCTGTTTAAACAATTTAATCACGCCCCTTTTCAATAATGCTTTGAAATTTCCTTCAACATCTATACCCATTTCAATATTTTTAACGTTGCAAAACACGCTGAATACCCATCTTGAAGAAGAGGGAAAACAGTTGTCCTCAAATGTAACAGCAAATGATGAAATCGGAACATTACTGTACATATAATATACTCTCTCTCTTCTTGGCGTAACGTCCTCATTGGGACAAAGCCTGCTTCTCAGCTTAGTGTTCTATGAGCACTTCCACAGTTATTAACTGAGAGCTCCCTCTGCCAATGACCATTTTGCATGCGTATATCGTGTGGCAGGCACAAAGATACTCTATGCCCAAGGAAGTCAAGGAAATTTCCTTTACGAAAAGATCCTGGACCGACCGGGAATCGAACCCGTCACCCTCAGCATGGTCATGCTGAATACCCGTGCGTTTACCGCCTCGGCTATATGGGCCCTATATAATATACATAATACATAATAAAAACAGCTTGTTTTACTCACGCAAGGCCATTAACAATAAAATGAGCATCAAACTGCGATTTCCGGCCGAAATAATTTACACTAAAAAAAATATTACTAAATGTGAAAATTGTGAAATGTTTGAATTGTCATAACTTTTTTGTTTATTAGTTTATCATCACCAAATTTTTATAATCACCAAATTTTTATAATACAATGGACCGTTTTCCCTAAAAAAATACGTTGGTAAAAAGATAGGGTTTTGAGATATTTGAGTTTTTGTGACAAAAATGATATTTTTTAATGTGAAAAAAGATTTTTTTTCACAGTGTAAATTTTCATAGGAATCACCATTTAGTTATCTAACTTTGCTGAACAATAAAATTAGCATCAAACTGCGATTTCTGACCGAAATAATTTACACAGAAAAAAATATTTACCAAATGTGAAAATTGTGAAATGTTTGAAATGTTATAACTTTTTTGTTTATTAGTTTACCATCACCAAATTTTTATGGTAGATTGCTTATACAATGGACCGTCTTCCCTAAAAAAATTACGATGGTAAAAAGATAGGGTTTTGAGATATTTGAATTTTTGTGCCAAAAATTATATTTTTTCATGTTAAAAAAGATTTTTTTTCACAGTGTATATTTTCTTAGGAATCACCATTTAGTTATCTAACTTTGCTGAAAAATTCATAGCAATCGAACGAACCGTTTTGGCTGTGCAGATTTTTGAATATTTTTGAACCATTTTCACATACACCCTGTTGAAAAGTTAGTCGTGATTCAAAATAAAAATTTGATATCGAAAAATGGCTATTTAGATGGAACTGAAAAACTGTGCAATGTTTCAGTTCAATAGAAAATCATGAATTAAAAAATTTCCTTAATTTTGATGCTGTTGCTTGGAATCGCTCAGGTTGCTGTTTGCAAGTGGAAAATTCCATGTAGACAATAGGACGCGAAGCTCAGCAGCGAAGCGAAAGTTTTTTTTCGACGCAACCCGGTTCAACTTCTCGGGTTTGAATGGAGGTGTTTGTGTGTAGTGGTATGGAAGCTATGGAACCGTGTAGCGCATCTTAATACAACGAATGGATTATGATTTATCACATTTTCTGTACCGTGATTTCGGGTGAAATTGATCAGTAGGGTGAAATTGATCGACGTGAGGGCAATTTTTATTTGTCAAAAATAAAGCTTTAAATTTATAGCACTTTGTAGAAAATGACCATCATCTGGCTCAAGGGTAATTGAATGATGAGCTTACATGTTTTACAGCTAATTAGTCACATATTTCTGTATTAAATTTAATATTTTCCGAAATTGCGTGTTCGGCAAATTTTAAAGACCCTTTCAAACTTTTGTTACCGTAGCTGTATCGTACATGAAATAAATATTCGAATGAATGTTTATAGCTGCCACGTGTTCGCTAAACCCGATTTCGTCATCAAAAGTTCTATAAATATTGATATTTATACATAAAATTGTACTTTTGCTTAAGTAATAACTTGTTTAGTATGAAAATTGCATACTTTTAGGCGTTTTCTTTAGATTAATTAAACTTTAAACTTAAATAATTAAGAATTTACCAAACTTGTATAAGTTTTAAAAATCATTTCACATTCTGGGGTGGTTAATTCAGCTGGAAAATTTATTTTCAGCACTTAGAAAGATATTTCACTAACTGATCAATTTCACCCCGAAACTAAAATTTCTGATTTTTTATTTTAAATGATATTTATTGAAATAAAATGATTTGCAGTAAAAATTTCAACCTCGTTGACTGATGAAATCCGTGGCCGTACTTGTTTTAAAGCATTAAGTTTGACCATATTGATAACTATTCAAAAATTAGAAGCCAATAATTGTGAAAAGTGATCAATTTCACCCGAAATCACGGTACGTTTTTTAATACATAAATTGGTAGAAAAAGCATATCTCAATTTTTGGTAGCTTTTCTTGTTTTGCGTGTAACATTGGATCATGGTAAGGTTTCGAATCAGTACGTAATCTTTCATTTTCGGTTTCTGTTATGGGTTTTGATTTTCAAGAACAGTAGGTTAGAGGCCTAAGGTCCCCTATCCACCGTGGTAAGGCTGCCACTTTAGGCATAGCTTTCGGTGGAAGAGCATTGCGTGATGCCAGAACTGACGCTGTTTGAGCCGCACCTCCTTGATGAACAGACGCTCGGGTCGTACCTCCTCAATCTAGATGAAGTCAGAGATCAACAGTGCCCATGCTGCACTATTAGCTAAGCACACAGCTCTTATTTGGCGATTTTTGTCATCGCTTGACCCGTGGAGGCATGAGGTAGGAACTTGTGAGGACCAGAGCTATGTTGGACGCTTAACGTTTTGCCGCCCGCCTTCGTGAAAGATTTACTTTTATTTTCTGAAGGACTAAGCGGTCTAACAGTGGCTGAGTTACCAAAATAGGATCCCCTGTCCAAATGGCCCCGCACCCTATTCATAGTCACGCTAAATTGTGGCATTACACAATTATTTCAATGAATTTATTGCTATGGCATCTCGATTTCCACTGCATTGCACTGACATTGTTTCAAAATGCTCTTAAATTATTTATTGAACAAATCAAACCAAATCCTTGAAGAACCACCAGAAAAGCATAACGACAATACTGAAATCGAAAAACTATTCAATCGTATCGCCATAACCACATCCTCTGTCATCAATTGTATTCAATGTGAGTACTTCTACCGGGTCTTGGTCGGGTGTCGTCTGCTCGACACTGTGCCAGCCAGCAGTAACAATGAAAAAGATGAGTCCCCACACCGAGTACACTCCACTTGAGACCAGAGAGCATAACCTCAAAACCCCACCCTAGTGCTCTTCTCGAAATGTTTGTTTCCACCATTCCGTCTAGAAGAAACACGAAATCGATGAAGCTATCTTCGTAATTTCTCGGAAATTAATGGATGCCTTCCATTGACCAGGAGGGGGGTATAACGAGCACCTACTGCGGGAAAATGGCTCTTGTGGGGCTGTTCGAGTGGTTCTTTCTTGGGATGCGGCGGAGGCGACGACGACGACGCCCTCTCACTAGGTTCTTCATGAAGGTATCAATTTACCAAGAAAGGAGGTAGGTATCATCAATAATGGGAATTGCAATGAAAGATGACGAACGAGTTTTCAAACTATGGAGGTCAATGTAATAATGGGAGAACAGCTTGAATGGGAGGAGAACCATTGGTTCCGCAAATGGTGACATATGAATGACAATTACTTCGAAAATATGTTTTATATTATGGGTGAACTCAATAAATACATCGCTTTTACGCCGATTGGGCTATAAAATCCTCGTGATGGGCGATATGCAGAAGCGCTTAATCGGTTCGTAGTACGGACGTACGATTCATCGACACAGACGTTACATTTAGAGATCACCACAGCAAATTGTGATATGCAGCGGTCCTTCGACATTATCTACGTCAATTTCTATCATATGCCTAACATCGACTCAGAGTCCAACCTGATGATGGTCAAACTGGGCCCAAAACTTTCCGTCATCAACAATATACGGTACCGGCGATCGCCACGTTACAACCTAAAGCGACTAAAACAACCGAATGTCGCCTCAGTATACGCGCAGAATCTCGAGGCCGCGTTACCAGACGAGGGCGAGCTCGACGAAGCCCCTCTAGAGGACTGCTGGAGTACAGTGAAAGCAACCGAGAACATCATCGGGTATGTGGAACGAATGGTTCGACGAAAGAGCAGAACGGTTTTGAAGGAGAAGAACGCATTTTTCCGCAGTTTTCAATTTTCCGAGCGTCGCTATCGAAGCCATTAGCCAGTGGTTCCTAATCGTCGACGTAACCCTTTCGGTGTCCTGAAAGGGTTTAATCCACTACCATCGATTTCTTCGAAGAAGATCAACGACAGATCCGTGAAATCCCCGTCAGAGGTTCCCGACGGTTGGCAGCCGTTCCACGCTACTTTTCCAAGTTTCCTATTCCCGTTGGCAGCTAATTATACAAGGCTTAGATCTAGCCTTTTCCAGGTTAGTAGCGTTTCAAGCCATATTCACTCTCCACTTTCTATTTTTCTCCGGTGATGGTGACGTTGTCACCATCGTCAGTATTTCCCGACGGACGGAGGACGGCCCACGACGACTTTAGCAGCGATAAACGGCGATAAATCAACCCCGCCAGTACAACCGCTCTGTAATCTCGATTCGTTGACACACGGATCACAGTGCTAAATCTCGGATGATTCCGGCAAGGTTTCTCCGAAGCTTTGAGAACTCTTGAACATCGTAGAATCTATCCCGCCTTCTCTGGCCTCGTTGAGGTTTTGTGGTGACCTTTTCTACATGACCTACATAGCATTCCATTTCTATACATTTCCTACATTCCAACCGAAAGTTAAGCATAACACCAAACCTACCAGTAGCAACCTTAAAGCGCTGAGTAGCAAACATTCAAACTTCCTTATTCACGCCACACCAGAACCAGGTCATTAGTATAATAAAACATAGGCATGGTCGAGTTGCGAGCGTGCTCTCAACAGCTGACCGTATAGGCTTAAGAGAGTGAGAGCGTGAGTGACGCACTTATGCGAACGTTCAATTGAAGTAGTAGAACGTAAGGTAGTTATAAGTATTTGGAAAAATAAACAAAAGGTAATCAGTTTTGATCAACCGCGAAGTTGCGTGACTTGTGCATGTCAATTAATCCAAACCATCCACGCGACTCGCTGAGTTTTCATTGTGACGCTGTCAACATTCCTGCTTTCTATCCAATTGAGTTGGCGGTCCATTCGTGACCGGGTGAGGATCGGTAAAACCTTTCTGTTCCTGCTGGCTGAATTTATATTACAATGCACATTTTTGCCTTGGAAAAGGTACGTACCTCTCCAAGCGCTACTGGTCTTAATTTGCACAGGAAACGGTTGCATCATCGGTGGTTTGCATCGCATAATCGTCGGCGTGCGTGAGTGCACTCCAAAATGATAACCGAGCGTGAGAAATGACAGCTAGGCCTTCGGCGTACATCCCTACTGGCATCGCTAGGAAGAGCGGGGCAATTCCTGGAGACGTATGATGATCAACGGGACAGGCTCGGGGTGCAGCTGCGGATCGACGACCTCGACAACATTCGACAGAAGCTCGAGGAAGTCCTCGAAGGCATCGAGGAGTCGAGCGAAGGTGTGCACCTAAACTCGCAGGTACGTTCTGGCTTTGACGGGCAGTATTTCAAAATTAAGGCTGGTCTGTTGTCTAAACTGCCTCCGTCTATGCCTTTCGGCGGTGCTCCAAATCCCCTCCTTCCTACGGTTTCCTCCAGTCTAAAGGGTTTGAAGCTTCCAACGATCACTCTGCCAGAGTTCAACGGCGATTATAAGGAGTGGTTGGCGTTCCATGATACCTTTCTGGCTTTGATCCACTCGAATAAGGACGTCCCGGACATCCAGAAGTTCCACTACCTGAAGTCGTCAGTTACCGGAGAGGCATCACAAAACATCGAGTCGTTCGCGATTAGTGCTGCCAATTATCAACTGGCCTTTCAAGCACTGATAGACAGATACGCGAACGAATACCTTCTCAAGAAGCGACATCTTCAAGCGATGCTGAAGATCCAACGGGTGAAGAAGGAGACGACGGTTTCGTTGCACGGGATCGTTGATGACTTCGGGCGGCACAGCAAGATTCTACGGCAGCTAGGGGAACCAGTGGATACGTGGAGTACCATCTTGGAGCATTTGCTCTGTGTCCGCCTTTCAGATGACCCTTTGAAGGCATAGGAAGACCACGCATCGACAACGAACGATCCATCCTACCAGGCTCTCATCGATTTCCTTCATCGCCGCATCCGTGTTCTTGAGTCCGTTTCCGTGAATCATGCACAGCTTCCACCGCAGCTCGTTACTTCCTCTCATGTATCGACCGCTCGCAAATCTGCCCAGGGGAAACCATCACCTAGTGCAGCAGTCGAAAGTCCTCCGAGCCAGTGTTACGCTTGACATCCATTGGTGAAATGTGTGAAATTCGAGCGGATGAGTACAGAAAACCGACTTGCTTTGGTCAACACCCATCGCCTGTGCTTGGACTGCTTCCGGGCCGATCATTTCTCAAGGAGCTGCTTGTTCAAGTACACATGCAGGGTCTGCAAGAGGCGTCACCACTCTCTACTCCACGGATTCGGGGACAGTCACGACCAAGCTCCATCCAATGCAGCCCGTTTATCAACGAATGTAGGCCTAGCGCTTGGCCTAGCGTCTCCAAACGACAACTCCTTATCTTCCGTACTCTCGGCCGCCACGTCCGTCCGACCAGCGGAGGCCACCTGCAGTCTACCTGTCCAAGACATCGAGAAGAACGTTTTTATGTTGACGGCGATAGTGATTGTCGTCGATCGCTACGGGCAGGAGCACCTGGCGAGGGCTCTCTTAGATTCCGCATCCCAACCCAACCTGATCACCGAGAAGAGAAGCAGTGCGAAGAGTTGTTTTCGTCCACCACGACGAGAAACGCGGAGGGGCGATATATGGTGCGGCTCCCCCGGAATCCTAACTTCGACGAGCTCATCAGACATTCTAAATCCATGGCACTCCATCGATTCAACCTTCTGGAGCGGCTACTCAGCCGGAATCCCGAACTGAAGGAAGAATACCACAAGTTTGTGGCGGAATATCTTTCCCTTGGACACATGCGGCGTGTTCGAGCGGACGATGATAGTCATTCCTATGCATATTATCTACCGTACCACCCGGTGGTAAAAGAATCAAGCAAAACGACGAAGGTACGAGTTATCTTCGATGCGTCGGTTAAGACAGGCTTCTCCCAAAACGAAGCTTTGCTAGTAGGTCCTGTGGTGCAGGATGACCTCCTTTCAATCATCCTTCGGTTTCGCACGTTTCCTGTGGCACTAGTTGGTTATATCGCAAAAATGTATCGGCAGGTGTTGGGCCAGCCGGACGATACAGCGTGCCAGCGAATTATGTGGCGATTCGACCCGGCAGCTCCAGTCGAAAGATATGAACTGCAGATGGTTACCTACGGCCTGAGCCCGTCTTCCTTTTTGGTTACCTGCACTCTGCAGCAACTAGCCGCTGATGAAGGTGATTCGTATCCGTTGGGAAAGCCAGCTCTCCAAAAAGGTTTCTACGTGGATGATTATATCGGCGGTGCGCAAACCATCGAAGAAGCTATCAAGTTAAGACAAGAGCTGACCAAACTCCTATCAAAAGGTGGTTTCGCACTCCGGAAGTGGACTTCCAACCAGTTATCGGTCCTTGCTGGTTTATCATCCGACGATCGGAACGCAGTCGTCGATCAAGTTCGATGAAAACGAAACGGTGAAAGCTTTAGGAATATCCTGGGAGCCCGAATCCGACAATCTCCGTTGCGATTCCAAAATCCGTCAGCACGAAGGGGCACCCACAAAACGCTCAATTCTCTCTGGAATCTCCCAGTTGTTCGACCCTTTTGGGTTGATTTCCCCGATTGTCATCATGGGCAAGATGTTGATGCAGAAGTTGTGGTTACTTCCGTGCGACTGTGACGGTCCAGTGTCGGATTACGTCGCGTTATCCTGGGAGGAGCTCGCTGCTCAGATTCCGAAGGTCACAACCTTCCGCGTCAGTCGGTACGCACTGCTACCGAACGCTAGTATCCAGCTGCACACTTTCTCCGATGCCTCAGAGAAAGCGTACGGAGCTTGTACGTATGCCAGATGCGTAGATTCATCCGGAATCGTCCGAATTCAGCTACTCGCTTCGGCATACCGAGTCGCACCCCTTCACAAAATCACGCTCACACGCTTGGAGCTTTGTGCGGCTGATATCGGAGCAAAACGCCATTCACGTATCGTACAGGCCCTCGAAATGCCCATTGCCAGTTCCCATTTATGGTCCGACTTTGCCGTCACGCTTCAATGGCTACAAGCGCCCCCTAGAACCTGGAAAACAATTGTGGCAAACCGGGTGTCAGAAATCCAGGGACTTACGCACGGCGCTTTCTAGAACCACGTCGCCAGCAAGGACAACCCAGCGGACCTGATTTCCCGCGGTATGAACGTCGACGATTTCTTGGTCAGCGAGTAACTGCCGAGTAACCATCCTCTGGCCCGCTTGATCGCCAAATCCTACCATCTGGCACTTATTCACGGTGGTGGCCGCCTAACTCTCGCGGCCATGCGAGAAAAATTCTGGCCCATACACGGACGACGACTCGTCCGCAGTATTCTCCGCAGCTGCTACCGATGCGCCCGAGCCAATCCTGTCCCTACGAGCCAACAGATCGGACAGCTGCCACTTCATCGAATCACGCCTGGTCGACCGTTCGTCGTTACTGGGATGGATTACGCCGGGCCGGTTTACTTGAAACCGGTGCACAAGCGAGTTGTTGCAATGAAGGCGTACATCTGCATCGTCATATGCTTCTGCACCAAGGCGGTGCATATCGAGGTGGTAAGCGACTTATCCACTCAAGCGTGTCAGCACTCCGCCGTTTCATCGCACGTCGCGGACGACCGACCAATCACTACTCCGATAATGGAAAAAACTTCCAAGGCGCTGCCAACGAGCTGGAAGATGTGTACCGGATGCTGGAGAATAAAGACCGCCGAAAAGAAGTCACATCCAACCGTTCTAGCGAACGGTCACCTGGCACTTCACTCCGCCGAAGGCCCCGCACTTTGGAGGGTTATGGGAAGCGGCGGTAAATGTTGCCAAGGCTCAGCTTAACCGACAGCTCAGTACGACAAGACTGTCATTCGAAGACCTTTCAACAACTTTGGCGCAAATCGAGGCAAGCATGAACTCCCGACCTCTAGTGCCCTTAAGCGAGGACCCCAATGACATCGTGGCGCTTACACCGGCGCATTTTCTGATAGGCAGCACCATGCATGCAATGCCAGCTTCTGATTTTCATCAGACACCCCTCAACCGTCTCGTCGATCACTACCAGAAACTCCAAGGAATTTACCAGCAGTTCTGGTATCACTGGAAGAAAGAATATTTGCAGGAGTTACAGCGTGACACCAAGACCTGTCATCCAAATACGGACTTGCAACCTGGTAGACTTGTGGTCCTAATGGATGCCTGTGAAATGGCCGCTGGCGCGAATCGTGGCCGTGTTCCCGGGAAAAGACAACTTAGTCAGAATCGTATCTTCACGTACCAGTTGGGGCGTCATCGTACGGCCAATAACCAAGATTTGTTTGCTGCCGTTGGAGGAGAGGATGCAATTGCCAGAAGATGAAATAGTTCACGGGAATTCAGGAAAAGTATTTCGCTTGTTTTACGGCTCTTTCAGTCTATATTAAGCAGCTAAAACGCCTTTCGCATCTACTGTCCTACGTTTCGGTGTGTATTTCACCTTCTTCTGGGAAGGCGTTTTAGCTGCTTAATATAGACTGAAAGAGCCGTAAAACAAGCGAAATACTCGTCAATACAGTCGTTAGCAGTCAGTCAAATTCAGGAAAAGATTAATAATAATATCGATCTAGATGTAATTTTCCTATTTGTTAGTTCAGCTTGTTTGGAATTCAAAATCATGTATCGAAACTCATATTTTCAAGGTGGCGGCGATGTTGTGAATGGTGTAATGTATCGCGATCATCAATACGTTCGACAATAGCGTCCGAACCCTTCCACTACAAGGTATAGGTCACAACACACACAACTCTGTCGATGTATGTAGTTCATTTGCTCGGTTCTCTGAGGTTCGTCTGACTCAGTTGTTGTGCCTCAGTTTATTGTTGATCATTCGATCGCGCACATCGTCGCCCTATAGTCTGTCCCTAGTGTACGTGGAGAAATAAAAATCTGAATTGTAAGTGAAGATCACTCCCGAGCAGGCGTGTGCCTCTCGGGGGCAAATAAAAATCCAAAGTTTGAAACAGTCAGTTGTTTTCGTCGTCGCCTGGATCTCTCCTCATCATCCACACAACGTTGGGTCTGAACCCGGACAAAACATATACAGTTTCACACGCAAAATAATTAATTATCTACATTTTCTAGAGCTTCTGTAGGACCATAAAATATAATTATATTCAACATGTACTGCTCTTTGAGCTTATCTCCTATTATAAATGCCTGGTTTATATTCCTCTGTGACGCAATCACAAAATATTCTTCTTTGAATTTTACTACTTCAACTATCTGGTATGCTTCAACTATTGAATCTAATGAATTAATTGCTTTTATCAAAATCTACTTAAAATCAGTACTATCGGTTAATCGTTTAATCACGTTAGCGCAGGTTTTGTTTTTTTGACCAGGAATCTGTCTAGTCTCTACGTGTCGTAAAATTTCTGCCGATGATGAAAAATATGTGTCTGCGTCAGCTGATTCAATATTTTTAAGAATTCTTGGAAAAAGGCAGCTTCTTGGCGTGTGAAAAATGTCCTGATCTGGGCGTTTTCAGTAACATCGATTTCTTTCAGTTTTCCTTCCAAAGCCGATTATGTTGAATTGTTAAACAAACAAAAATCATACAATTACTGCACGACAAATGTGTCGATGATTAATGACATCTGCTGCAAACGATTAGTGTTCCATTAAAGATAAAGCCATCTTAATTGCCGCTGTGAATGACCACAAATGACCGAACTAGCCTCGAGTGTATAATAAACTCTGTGTGCATTGTGCAGAGCCTGGTCGTAACAGGGCAAAGATTTTCATAGGGAATCATCTCCGCCTTATTCACTCCAAAGAATTTTCCAGGATTTCCAACAAAACTCCCGGGCTCTGCCAATGGATAATTCTATGCAAATGTTTATCCTTCACGATAGAATAAAATTATTGCTTTACTCTCGCGTAAGACTCCGTAGCCGTAGGGTTGTTGTAGGGCAGAAAGCATAAAAGCTTTCTTCCTCGACTGTCCACAACCACAGCTGCACTAGGCAACAACATCGGAGTCCGGGGGAAGATGGCATTCCAAGCATAGTTTGCGTCGCACTGCAATACGTAAGGATGAAAACTTGCCTTCTCTAAAGTGAGCCCGGCAGCAACGATGCTCTTGGGCACGATTCTTCGGATTGCTGGTGGAAAATTATGGCACTTGATGCCGGCCAGCAGCTTGCGGTTAAATTGTTTCGCTTTGCGTTGCCAACAGCTTGCCATGCCATCATCTCTCGGTCGGCAGCTCAGCGAAACGATATTTGAGAGGATCTTGCGACGGCGGCGGCGACTGTATCCGATGCTATAAGTACACAATAACAAGCTCTCATCATCGTCTTCTGCGGCCGGCAATTGTGCCAACGAATAGGGTCTCTTATAGGTATGTATATAATGATAAATTTGGAACTGGAGAAGGAATCATTGCTACAAATTGGTACGTGCAAAACAATCTACTGAATCCATTGTTGTTTGTTTGATTTAAATTCAAGAAAGTACAATTGAGGCAACAAAGTTCTGTGTCTAATGGTGTAGTTGGGAGAAATAGTTAAAGATTCGTTCATAGGAATCATTGCTAGCGTAGCATTGGCGATACATTTTTTAAGATTAGTGCGAAAACAATTTACATGGTTTTCAACAGTTATTACAACTCTCGTTGTTGTACCTGCCTTAGCTCTGTGGCTGTTTATTGATAACTTCTGAATTCATAACAGGTTGTATTAAAATCATTATGAACTTTCTGCTGCATTTATCAACCATGTTTAGTTTCGTGAAAAGTTTGCATGATA